>NW_027469655.1:0-82036 GCF_051020765.1 Lasioglossum baleicum
ACGTCGTCATGCGATTCTGTTACAGAAACAAAACGACGTGCGTGGCACGATCCTTCCAACGCAAGTAGTTAAAGTTTTTGTTATTCATTGTACAATAGCTGTATGCGGCACATTAAACACCTCTAATTCTGCTAATTTTACGAATTGGTACAAATCCTTGTATATAGACATTTTCGGAAAAATATACTTTGAGAAAATACTAAAAATAGACATTAAACCAGATTACAAAACTGCCCTCTTAAATCATTTTTGTATAAAATAAAATGTTTTTTACTTTGAATTGATTATTAAATCCCATCTAATAATTTAATAAGAAGACATTTATTTAATAAGAAAGGAAGAAATTTAAATGATTTTACTTTATTTGTATTATAATCATGGTAAAGAGCCAAATGTACTTCGGAAATTGTAAGAAAATATTTACTAAAGGGAAATGAAAAACACAATTTTAAATTCTTTTATATATAAGTTTATCTCAAATTTATTTATGTATTACGTATATATTATATATACATGTATTACTTATAAATTTAGTAATGTTTATTACTGCTAAACTATGGGGTATTAATAAATTCATAAAAATTACGATAATAATAATAAATTGTACAGTGAGGAATTTTAGATTATTAAACATATTAGGGTTAAGGAATTTATTTCCGTTACTCCTTTTTCAACGTTAATATTTTTAAGTGTGGAAATTAAAAATTTTACAAGATATTATTAAATTTAAAGATATTAAAGAACACTGTTAAACGATATAAATTTTTTTGATTTCATCCATTTTTACATTTGATTTGAAATAAGTTATAAAATGTTACAATTAAAAAATTGCAAAAATGCATGCTATTAAATATTTTCTTTCTGCTTGTTATTGAACACAATTTTTTTCAATTATTCACAAGATACTTACAGTTACAATAGAAAAAAATAAAAATTTAACAATAAATGTAAATGATTAAAAGAAAAAGTATATGAGTAACCTATTACTAGCAATTGTGTAAGAAACAAATGTTATAGAAAATTATATAAAATCTGTTATATTTCACAGTTAAAAACACGTGTTTCTGATACCTCTTTTAAATGAAGATAATATTATTAGTAAATATTTGTATTACCACCTATTGTATAGTACAGTAAAAGTTTATATAGTCGCTTTCGTGACGTCATGTTCGATTAAGCTTCATTGTCAATTGGAAATGCGAGAGATGGTGATGATTGGTTATGGAAACTGCTGGCTTCTAACAAAGCGTCTGCTTAGTGTTAACACGTTGAGTGCCGCGTCAGAAATCCTGATTAGACCGCGTCACCTGTATTCGGGTGACGCTTATTTGAGTGCTTACAAGGTAGATTGGAAGGTATTTCGAAAGTTATTTCACAAAATATGAGACTATTGAATTGTCATAAACTTGTTTTTAAAAAATTATGTCGATAGAGTGTTTTAAATCAGTCCTTACAAAGTTGAGGTTGATCAGGGCAATCTGCTCAAAAAGTTGTGGTTCCTTTAATATTTGCTTGTGCCTTTAATGGGTCTGTATGGAGTCCTTTATTTCTATAGAAATAGAATTATTTTATAGGAAAGTTTATTTGCAAGTTGTAGACATACGTTGTGTGCCAATCCCGTTTCTCTAATCCCGTCAGCAGACTTTCCAGAGTAACTTTTCATTGACCACGTATATCCTTCGCTTGAGTATAATTTAAATAATTTAATTCCGTATTTATGTGCCTTATTCGGTACATTCAACGTTTCGTCGATGACAATGTTTACCCCAGGCGTGAACGTTTCTTGATATTCTTTCTGAAGTTTATCAAAAAGCTGAACCATTTTTCCAAATCGATTTTCAGGGTCAGTAGATATATTGTCAGCAAAATGAAAGTTTCTAAGTAGTAATTGAAATCTATTTCGTGACATAATAGAACGAGGTAAAGGAAAATTATATAATGGGCTTTTCGATTAATAATTAGATACAGGGTTTGCTTTTACTACTGGAAAATCGTGGAGAAAGAATAAAAGCTTCCTTCGAACCGATATAGAAGAGAATCAAAGTCATTCCGATAGATAAAAGTAGTCACTACCCCCGGCAATGATCTTAAAAGAAACTTGCCGATGTTGTAGCGTTCGAACTTCAGTCTGAAGAGCGCGCTGTATAGGATCGTGCGTGACCTGACGGAGATTTTCTTATAAAGCAGCGTGGCAGTCAACGTGTTAACAGTTTATTGGAACAATGAATAAAAATTGACGAACGACGCCGAAGGTGCTCCTCGTAATGTCCATAACTTGAAGATTTTATTACAATTATTAGAATGGCTATTATCAGTTTAATAATTATCTTAACTGCATGCTTTTTCAAAATTGTCCTGTCCTTCAATGGTAGGTCATATTTATCGTTATATTTTCTATATTGTTTTAACATGGAGGTTATGTGACAGCTTATTTTCGATTAAAACATTATACTTAAATGTGTTATTGCAATCTGGTTTATTATAATGTTATTGAGAATCTTATTAGTATATATAAAAAATCATTAATAGTTGCATAGTTCTTACAATGATTAAACAAATTTTTTTTTTCGTTATTAGTGTATGTTATTTATTACTATAATTAGTCAGTCTATTATTTAGTTTTATTTTTCAATTTTTTAATTAAAACTTGGCAATGTATTTAATATTATAATCAATAATCATAATGTTATATCATTAATATGAATCTGTATTTTTTTTTCTATTATGCAATTTTCTAGCAATAACACGAAATTTTTTAATTTCAATAATATCCATTGTTCTTCTTAGGATCACTGACTCTTCTCTTTATTGTACCAAAGGATATTAGAATGGCTAATGCTTCTCGTATTAATAAAGTAACTGCCATCATAAAAGATCTCTCTGAAGATGCAGCATTAGATTTTTATTTTGAGCGTGAGTTAGTATGTTGGTCAGACAGCGGATTAGAACCTAACTGGTGAGAACCTAACCACCCACACTGGTGAAAGAACAATTGTGGTAAATTCCAGTTTAATTTTTCCTGACGGTTTGGCTTGTGATTGATATAATGGAAAATTATATTGGACAGATAGAGAGAAAAATAGAATAGAAGTGACTAGCATTGATGGATGTCACAGAAAAGTTCTTTTTTGGACAGATATATATCAGCCAAGAGCCAATGCCCTAGTACCAATGAGAAGTATATTATTCTGGACTGATTGGGGTGATGTACCTAAAATAGAAAGAGCTGCAATGAATGCAGATCCATTGACAAGGAAAGTGATTATTTCTGATGATATATTTGGGCCAAATGGTTTAACAGTGGATTATGAAAATGAGTTGACTCATTAGATAAATGGAAGACTTAAATTTATTGCAGTAATGGATTATTATAGGAAAAATAGAAGAAAAGTAATAGAACAAGGATATCCATTACAGTAACATTTGTTGATTATAGATTATATTGGACTGATTGGAAAACATGGTGTGTACATTTGTATGATGTTCGACAAAATCAAGCACATCATAGAGAATTATTACATGGAGAATATATACCTGGTGACATAGAAGTGTGGGTTTGGCTCTTGGAATTGCTTAATCGAATTGAAGTATAGTGTGGATAGAGCGCATAAACTTACAGGTGGAGAAAAAGAAGTTATAGTTGATCAAGTTCTAGACGGTATGGATTTAAATGCAGTGCATTTAGGAAAAGTTAATCGTACAAGCCCTTATGTTAAAAGTAATGGTGGTTGTAGTCATTTGTGTTTAAATCGACCAGGAAAAATTTGTTTGTGCATGTCAGATTGGATACAAGTTAACTAAAGATAAAAAGACTTGTGTTGTCCCAAATGCATTTATGTTATTTGCAAGAAAAGAAAATATTGGTAGAATCAGCATTGAAAATACAAATAATGATAATATTATTCCACTAACTGGTGTTAAAGATGCAAGGTAAAACATATATTAATGTAGAACAAATTAATAATTTTATATTTCACATTATTTTGTTAATATCACATGCCTGTGTTTGAATTTCTTATATAAAGATTATATATAAATATTTATTATTATTAGTATATTTTATCCCTGGCAGCACTTTAGATTTTTAATATAGTGGACAATCGCATTTATTGGACAGATGTTAAATTAAAAACAATTACAAGAGCTTTCATAAATGGATCTGACATAGAAAGAGTTGTTGATTATGGTTTAGAAACACCTGAAGGATTAGCAATAGATTGGATTGCTCTTAATTTGTACTGGAGTAATACAGGGACTCGAAGAATAGAAATGGTTCGGTTAAAAGGATGTAGTCAAAAAGTTCTGTTTGGTGTAACATTCTTGAACCTAGATGTTTGGCTCTTGATTCTAATAGAGGGTAATTATATTTGTTGACTTTTTACTGTATCTTATGTTTAAAACAATAACAATTAATTTAGTTTAACTCTAATTCTAAATAAAAAGCAGTATTAGAATAAATATAATTACAAATTTTCATATATATGTAACTAATAATATTAAAAATTATGTAATGTTTAAACTTCTTTTTATTAAGGAAATTTTGGTAATATAGAAGAATAAAGCAGTATGCAGATCGTATAAAAAAAAATAAAAATAAAAGTTTTGATTAAATTATAATTCATTAAGAATGAAGAACAATTATGTTCAGTTCAATCTGTTGACAACCAATCATACGAAACATGATCATAAAAAATAAAAGTAATAGAAATGATTTGGAAATCTTATCCAGTAGTTATATATAGAATAGTGTTAAATATGAATAAAATAAAATACCTTTTAGTTCACTAAATTTTTAATATTGCAATATTTCTCTAGTCATTTGTACGGGACAGAATGGGGGAATTCAGGAAGTATAGAAAGATCATAGTTTGATGGTACTCATCGTGAGGTAATACTTGAGGTAATACATGAGGTAACGTCCTGCTCATTACAATTTAGCAGAGGATAATAAAACTTGTAATAGTTAGTATATTTAAGTTTAACAAATTTTATTCCAATTTTATTGATGTTTAATTAAGCCATTGTACCTTAAAGTTTCTCAGTTATATTGTGCTGGTGTCTTGTGTGACGTATATGTATGGATTATTAAATTTCTTATATATTTCATTGTTTATGTCATGTTTCTTGATTTACATACTGTGTTAAATTTGATAGATCATAGCATTAATCGACTTTCAATTTATGTACATATAACATTCTATCCCATAGCAAATTTAGTTTTTGATTTACTATGCTCATAGTAAGGTGATCTTTCAGTAATGAACCATAATGTACACAGAGTTAACTCTAGTAGATTTGATAAGAAAAAGAGCATTTTAAAAATATGAGTAATAAGAACTAATTTATGGATGTTAAGTTCAATAATTTAACTGGTCATGATACAGGCCCATAAAGGATCTTATGCAGTGATTTGGAAATTTTTTATACATTTCATTTTGGGTCAGGTTAGGTTAGAAGATACATGAAAGGATACATTGTACGAGAAACTGTTAAAATATGAAGCAATGTTCTATTACCCCATGTGCTATTTCAAACATAACATCTAAGATAAATATATTTGTTATATATAATATCTATTGCTTAAATTTGTATTATAGATATTTACATGTATATATAAGTCTATATTCACAGTAATCTGTCTATATTTACAAAATATTTTATAAAAATTAGAATTTTGCGATTAATAATAATTTTGTACTGGTATCGTGAATAATGTTTAGCTAAATTTTTATTGGATCCTATTATTTTGTTCTTGTATTAAACTTTGTGTTAAATCCAACACTATATGAAGTAATACTGAAATTAAAAAATTTATGCTCTTAAATATCATATACTACTTGGATATAATTACATTAAGTAATTATATAAACATCTTGTATAAAGATATAGACAGTCTAAAATAAATTAATGATAGTATATTAATGTTTGTGTTGTTTGAAAATATAAGAACATATTTATAGTAAAAGCTTTCCATAAAGTAAGCAGTAAATGTAGTAACTTTTCTTGAACTTATTATTTTATTGAGTATGTTCTATCTATATTATTCAGTGCATGAAAAAATGTCAAATAAGTGTCCTAGATGGGCCTTATTTCTATTATAATTTATATTTAATTAATGTTATTTATTTTTATTTTGAAAAGTAATATAAATATACAAAATGTTACTTAACTTGCTTTACTTCATATATTAATAGTTTACAAACTCAATATTTTCAACTAATTATTAATTTACTTGAGTATCTATATTTGTGTATTACATTATAATATGTATAATACGTGAACATTAATCAATTTAAATATAATAATTTATTGCTTTTCTTACAGCACTGAAAAATTTTATGATGTATAGTTTACGCAATGCAATGTATCACTTTCTTCCTGATACAAATGACTGCCCAGATGTAGACCTCCGAATTCAAGGTTTAAAACATGTACGATCTATAGAATTTGATCCTGTAACTCAACACATTTATTGGATAGATGGACGAACATTATTAGAAGAACTTTAGATAATAAAACACACTCCAGTATAATGATTTCTGGAAATTCTGAACATCCAGTGGATCTTGCTTTAGATATATTAGGAAGATTGCTGCTTTGGTCATGGGCCATGAATGATGCAATCAATGTTACAAAACATGATAATAGTTCTGCTTTAGGTGTTGTAGTCAAAGGTGATGGAGAGAAACCAAGAAATATTGCAATACATTCAAGAAAAAGATTATTTTTTAGACAGTTATTGGAAGGAAAATGAGGGTAATGCGCAGTAAATAGGATGGAAAAAAAAGAGTCCTGATAGCAACTGATCTTGAACAACCAACAAACATCACAGTAGATGCAATTTCAAATGTTGTATATAGGACACATGGACATCAGATTGAATGTGCTGATTTTGATGGAAGTAACAGAAGAATTTTAGTTTCTCCCATTAGACAGGGACCAACTGTTTATTTATCTATCTTTTCTGACTTTATTTATTGGTTTGATAGAGAAACATCAAGTTCAGAACATATTAATAAGTCTGGAAATGAAAGAAAAACAATTATGAATAAAGTATTTACAGATTTAATTATTGTTAATACTCCACAAGGTGATGTAATGAAAACACAAGTTTGTAGTCCTTTTCGCGATCCTGGAGGATGTTCACATTTTTGTATAGGGACCAACTCTTTTATGTAAAAATAAAACTTGGAATGGAGAATAAATAATATAACAAATTTTATGTTTAAAAAAGTACATTAAAAAAAAATTATTTTTAGATGTTCTTGTCCAAAATCCTTGATTCTATCTGAAGATGAAAAAACTTGTAGAGCTGCACCAGCCCGTAGAACTGATCATTTTACTTGTGCTGCATCTAGTTCTGCAGTAACAAAAGATTGTACACCTGCGACATGGAAATGCGATGGTCAAACTGATTGTCCTAATGGAAGTGACGAATTAGGTTGTCCAGCCTGTAATCGCGATTAATTTAAATGTCAAAATGGTCATTGCGTTGGTAAACATATCGAATAATTATACTGTTACATGTATGAATTAAAAATAGTGAAATTATGAAACATTAAATTTTTTAGATATGCGCTGGGTATGTGTTGGGACAGCCCAATATCACGATGGTCTAGATGAAGCTCATTGTTGTCGTCTAGGTCAATTTCAATGTATTGGAAATGGTGTTTGTATTTCTGGCTCAGCCGTCTGTGATAGTTGGGACGATTGTGCTGATGGAAGTGACGAGCTTGCATCTGCGTGTACATCTGCAAATAATCCTTGACAAGAAAATAATTCGCTAAAATCTGGAAAAATCACTTACGTTATTATCGTATCTGTTGGATTAATTGCAGCCATTGCTGCCATTGCTTTTGGATTTTATTATTGTAGAAGAAAGTTCATAAATAATGAATTACCGGATATTTTACACGACTTAGCTGGAGATCCATTATCACCAAAACCAGCAAGATTAGCAAAACCGATGTTCGCACAAAAAAATTATAGAAAAAATTTGAAAACTGGAATGGAGGCTGTAAGAATGTCAATGTTAAATGGAAGTAGCATAGGATCAAGTTACGATCGCAGTCATATTAGTGGTAAGATATTAATTTACAAGTTAATTAAATCATTAGTTATTAACAATAATGTTCTGATTCTTACTATGTCGGAAAATATTATTAATAAATCAATAATTCTTTGTAGTGGTACATAAGTATAATGGAATCTGGATTATCTTTCTAGCAATTTACATTCATGTATGTGTTTATCTTTACTGTAACAATGTTTCAGAAAGATAAAATGTACACTTAGGAGCATTTTTTTATATTTATATATTTCCTGAGAATTCTAATCATATACTTATATAAAAAATAAAAGGTATACTTTAATCAGAAGAAAATTTTATAGAAAAGTTCTTAATACGAATTTATTAACAATTCTTATTATTTATTTCGAAATGTAATTATCACAGTTGATAATATAACTGCGATTTAATTATGATAATAATAGTCAATTATATAATAGTCATTATATGTGATTATAATAATTAATTACAAAATTTATTATTATGAATAATGGAACATTTGTAAGATTAAATGGTCATATGTTTTAGTGTATTTAAACAAAAATTTTCAGTTTAACTATTTTAATGCTGAACAATGATATATCGTTATTTATGCGATAACATCTTACTATTCATATGGCAAAAGAATTCTGTTTCAAAATGAATTTATGAAATGTTATGAATGGTTAAATCTCCCTCTTCAGAAAAAATTGTTTATGGATTCAACTTTTCATTATATTCCTGTTGTTAAGTACCAAGACCTGTTTATTATATACTAAGACTGTGTATACGATGGAGTGATAAATATTTCACACTTGCAATAGCCAGGTAACTATAAATGTTTACAATAGTACTAGAATAATATACATATAAGGCTTCTGAAAAGGAATTCAACCATTTATAACCTTTTATAAATTTATTTTAAGAGTTCTCTCATCGTACAAATAGTAAGATTATTGTTTAGCACTGGAAGGATTAAGAGTGGACAGGTAGAAAAATATTTAAAAGGAACAATAATGAAAATCTTGTATATGTGTTATGTAATAAGTTATTAATAAAAATTAAGTAAAATACCTATATAAATATATTTATAAATTGTTAATAATGTTAATGTTAATAAAATTTTTAATTTAAGGCGTTCAACTCGAAGGAGTTCTACAGGAGTGTATTCACAGGAAACATTACATCCTCCTCCAAATCCAGCAACAACTGCCAATTCTACCAGGTGTTCAAGCAGTAATGCATCTAGGTATAAACCTTATAGACACTACAGAAGTATAAATCAGCCTCCACCTCCAGCCCCTTGTAGTACAGATGTTTGTGATGAGTCAGATAGTAATTATCCAGCAAGATATCGATATGAAAGTAAACCATATCCTCCACCACCAACTCCAAGATGTGTTTACCAAAGCGATGCAGAAGTTAGTTGACCCCCTTCTCCTAGCTCACAATCTTCTACATATTTCAGTCTACTGCCATCACATCCATTACCTGTTCCTTACATTTATTCAAAATTGTTTATATTCTGTTTTTGTTTAAATAACATCTTTTGATACGTTTTTAACAATTTTTTAAACGATAAAAATTAATTTTATTAAGACATTTATATTTTATAAATGAAGAAGTAGAAATATTGTTTCTAAAATGTTCAAAATTGAAGAAAGTAAATATTAAATAATTTTTATTTATTTATGTTATCAAATAATTTATATAAATAATTTAAGAAAACATTTTTATCGCACCATAATTAAATTTCATGAATTAAATGATAATAATCATTTTTTTTTTTTTTTAATTTTCAAGGAAAAAGTTCTTTATGTCACAGAAAGATTTAAATTCTTTATATAAAGATGATTTAGATAGAAATTCGTGTCTTATTAAAAAAACATTAATTTCTATTTGAAAATATCATTTGCAACATATGTTTGAATTATTATATACATTTAAATAAGTTATATTATGATTATCTCTGTAAAAAATTTATACCATTGTGTTTCTTAACTTTATAATATAATTGTAAGCGATTTAATCATAAAATATTTTAAATATTGTAAGAATGTATAAAAGTTATATATGATTTTTAGCTTTTGACATACAAGTTGTTTTAGAAAAAGTTTTTTTTTGTATGAATACTGTTTTTAGGTTTGTATTTAATATTGTCCTAATCTAAAAATACACATATGTTATAGTGTATAAGAAATTAATTCTTTAAGGTTCATATTTACAACCAAGATATATCCAATTCTGTATTACAAATTAAAAATAGGTAGAAGAATTGAAAATTATTTCTAACGAGAACAAAGTCAAAATAAGTAATGAACTATGATAATTAAATAAACTAAGAACATTTAAAATGTATATTCGAGGAGAAAAAACATTTTTTAAATTTTTATTATGAGATTAAGAAATACTTATTGCATTTATTTGTACTTTTATGCATTAATTAATCAAAATATGAAAATGAATAAGTTACAGTTTTTAAATAATTACATAAAGTAATGCTGCAATTTATAACTTCGGACTGTGCCATACAACATTTAGGATATTTAGTAAATGGAATTTAAATTATTTTATATATAAAATGTACAATGTGCCGTGTGGAAAAGATTTTTACCTCGCACTGCCATTACGCAAGTCTTGAAGAAGTGTATTCTATTAAATTATTATTTTAGTTTGGTATTAAAAACTGAAGTAATTTTTCTAGATTTTTTTCACATTTACAACAAAAAGTGTATTATCCTATGTACGTAGTATAAATGTATAAAGAAATAAAACTTTTGTTACATATTTTATATGATACTTATTACTTTCTGAATAAAATAATTAAGAAATTATGTATTTTAACGATAATTAAAGAAATATATTATTAATCGTTAGCCATATTTTCAATTAATTTTATCTTATTTTCTTGTAACTACTATTTATTTTTCTATTTACACACGCTATATCTGTGTACAATCGAAAAACGTAAAAATATTAATAAAAACGTCGAATAGAATACTATATATACTAATTCACTATATAGACGTACTACTTACATTAGTCCTTTTTTACTTCTATCTGTCTTACTGATTTTAGAGGCTGACGTAACTATAACTATAAACGATTCTTAATACCAATTTTTCTTCTTTTTATACAAATATACATATGCTGAGATTTCTTTGCTAACATTATAAATAACTGTTCCTTAGGCAGGTACGGTTCTTTTTTGACGGCAGGAGAAACTTTGCTTTAAGGCACTTGTATCCTTAACATTAATAAATTAATAAATTAAATTTTTTTAAACTGCAAATATCCAAATTTAGACATTCATTAATTGGGAATTAGGTATAATATAATTATGAAAAGAAAAAGTAGTTGAATGAATTATATAAATAATTTGGAAACCTTCTATATCTAACATTTATAATTTACTCTAATTAATAAGTAATTCTAGTAAGATACAAGAATCTCATATGTATATTTAGTAAAAAGAGAATATTTCGTTATAAAAAAAATTAAATAATACTTTAAAAAGTACAGTTTGAAATAAATATTTAAATATATATTTCACTGATAAGTCAGTAATTGATTTAGAACATGTTATATTATTTAATTATATAATAAAACATTTAGTAAGGGCTAAAAATACCCTTGTTTAAACATGAGAAGAAATAATTTTATTAAATCTAATTCAGATTTGTTAAAAAAGAATAAAAGGACGGAATATTTAATTCGTAACTGGAATTATTGCATAAATGTAATAATAGAGGAATTATAAAAATAAGTTTCAATCACAAATTTTAACAAAAGTTAATAATTAAATATAGATTTTGAATTTTTAGTTATTATATCTATACATTTTCCTGCCGTCGAAAAAAATTGATTGCATGGTTGTTCAAATAAAATTTCCTTATTTTGAACAATTAGCAATCAATTGAAAAGTTAATTAATAATCGATAGCAACAAATTATTGTTTTAGAAACTTTCTTAACAAGAGGGGAGTACTTAAAATTTTGGCGCGCGTATTTACCTCGAATTACAATTACATTGTAAATAATACATAATTATTGAATAAATTACCTAAAGGTAATATTAATATATATCTCTAATAGATGCTTACCAACATGAGAGGAACGCACTGTATTAGCATTTGTGGTTTAGCAATATCAGCCATGCCAATTGTATTTTGTTTGATATAAATTTTTTTTAATGATTCTGGAACATAAGCTAAACCTTGTGGTATTGGCCCTTTAGCAAAACCAAGGAGAGATAAAAGGCTAGCTTCAATTCCAGTAATTGCATGTTCACGTTCACCAATGGCAAAATGTTTGGCGGTATCAGAATGTAGGTGCAAATGGACATTTGCTTTGGTAGCTGCCAGCAGCAAACCTGCTGCGACGAAAACCAACCTCAGTGGCAGCAACATGCGTATTGTGATGTCGTTGTTCACGGATGTTGCCTCCCGAAAATTAAAATGACACTCTTTTAGAAATATATAATCACAGATTAATAATGAATAAATATAATTAAATTACATGCATTATTTCAAATTATTACTTTAATAATAGTAAAGAAAGATAAAAAAAGATAATATAAAAATTTGATACATTTTTGTTTGTTTTTATTCATAACTTTGCTAAAACAGATGAAAGAAATTTTAATAGTTTTTATGATATATTAAAATTAAAGAGACATATATCCATATGTCAATTTTATAACAATTATATTACATAGTATTTAAAGGTAGAAATTAAGCAATTTGTTATATAAATAAGTATGCAAAAAAAAAAAATAGTTCAAATATCATATTTTCATATAAATTAATAAAAAATTAAAAATAGTGTTTAAAAAAAATATATAAATATATTAGAAAATTATATTATTATATTTTAAGATTACATGTAGTTTAAACATATATTGTTACCAAACCAAATGGAAAATATTTATATATTTTCATATAATTAAATATACATTTGAGAATCACTAAAACAGGCCTGCTCTCTGTTAAAGATAAACATAGAAGCAGAAAGGTTTAGTGCCTAGTGACAAGCTGTCTGCCGAATGATTGTAGGATTAATCTAACCACGAATTTTCAACGCATACTTACTTTAAAATCCCACGCTTACTAACTTCGAGCTGTTTTACACGAAATAGTCTTATTATAAAAATTATTATTACTAAAACTAAAAGATCTAATGAAAACATTAATTCATTAATAATATAATATCATTATTCCTTTTACCTCAACAAAATACCTAAAATTTCTCTTCTCCAAATTTTATAGATTCATTACAAAGATATAGATAATATTAATATAAGTATAATAATTATAATTCTGATATAGTTGATAATTCTGATTATAGTTCTGATAATATGTATAGTATTTAATTTAGATCCAAACTTAATTTTACATCGAAATATGCGGGAATGTTACATTCTTCAATTTTAATTTCTGTTTTTCATTAATGTAATGATCCATAAATGCATCTATCAATACAAATAATAAAGTTTCATCCCATTGTTTTGAAGGATTCAATAAGAATAATTTTTTAAACAAAATATTAATAGGAATATGTTGTATAACATTTCGTAAATTATTGTTAATAGTAATCACTGCAAGAAACATGATTAGAGAATGATTATATATTCTTATATATTTTACAAAGTTAAACCTAAACGTAAATTCGATGTTTAATACTTTGTTATTACTATAGAATGAATACATATATATAAATGTATAATATAATATATTTCTACTGTACGTATATACAGATTTATGTTATGAAATGTACAATTGTAACAATTAAATATATAATAAAATACGTAAAACTTGTATGATTAAATTAAAATTATAATAACGTAACATTTCCGTAGGACTTGAAAAACTTGCTATACCGTTTATAAAACAATGTAAGAACAAATGTAACATTTCTAGAGTTATCGTTTAAAAAAGATTTAAATGAAATAGAAAAAAAATAAGAAAATATTAATAAACATAATTGATATTTATTAACAATTGCAAACCGTTTCTTTACACAGTATATAATAAAATAAAACTGACAAAATTATAAATCGCACTTTAACGTAGATACACTGAAATATCGTAGATTTCTAATGTAGCAAAGGAATGCATGGCCACCCAAAATATTCGACTTAACGCGAAGCTAATTTGAAGCTATTAGGTTTGTACTTAGGGAATCACTCTACTTCTAGGAAACGAACTCTCTACCTGCTATCTACAAAAAAAATTATTCAACTGTCTATATCTTGATTTTCTTTTTAGACCTCCTAGTTAAAAAAACGAATACTTAGGAAATGAATAAATGGATATATATTAAGAAAAACTGCTATAGTAACAAATATTACTGAGTCAAATATAAATTTCAATTCGTATTATTACAGTTAGAATTTTAATTATTTCGTTCAAATCTAAAGTGTAATAATTGTATTACATTAATAAAACTCAATATCTTTCTGACTAACTGAATTTTTCAATAAAAATGACTTTTCAAAAAAAAAAATCGTTCAGATAAACAGAGAAAATAATTAAGATATGAAAAATGAGAAAGATGAAATTGTATAAAATATTAATAGATATGTGTATGTTATCGATATTGTAAATAAAATTGTATGTAATTTTAATGTATTAAAAAGAATATAGTTAACGATTCAATTTTATAAAATGAAAAATTATGCAATTAGATACGATAAAATAATAAAAATAAAAATATAATGAAAAATATAGTAGGAAATTTTATGATATATACTATGATACGGAAGAATAAGTTGATATAAGTAGGTTGTCCTTTCGTCCAAAAGTATTCGTAAAATTTAATTTCATAATTAAGTAAATACTTCCGTTATAAGATAAAAATAGTAGTTTGAGATAGAATGTTCCGCCGTGGAACTAAACCATCTAGAAGACACCGGCGCTGTTTTCCATCAGCCGAGTTCTTCGTGCCACTTGACAATCGGTCGCGGTATTTCCAGTGAATTGTTACGTTTAAAAAGGTCCTATCACTTATTTTCTAAAACTTCTCGTGGTCCGGAACACAAGAAGTTATAACCCTACTTTACCGAAATTAGGCTCTGGCACCGAGAACTTGGCTGACAATGGGTCAGTGGGAGGTCCACGTGCTCTACACTCGTGGACGTTCCCAGACCAAAGCGCGGGGCCATAAATATCGAGTGGCCCTATAAACGGAAAATTGTCCGTTCACTGCGCTCGAGTGACATCATGTAATTTATTAATACACCTCACCTTGAAAGAGGGGGTTCTCTCCGGGTAGTCTCGCGTGGGAGGACTTTTCCTCCCTTCAAGATGTCCCATACGAAGACCAAGGGAACGCCCTTGGTCCGAAAATGCCAATCAGGGACGATTTCCACTGTTTGGCCAAGTCCGCGGTTTCCCAAGACGCATCTTGGAAAATCGTGAAGAAAGTATAAAAGCTTCCATTTAAACGAGAACCAAAAACACAAATCTTCGAAACGTCGAAGTGTCAAGGTGGAAGTTAGTTTCAGCCGTTTCAGTTAGCTTACGCCTGTGAAGATAATCACGAAGATTATCACCGAGCACAGGCAAATTGAAACAGTTACCCGAAATTAATTTGGCAGGCATCACGTGTCGTAGTAGCGAGACGGCCTTACAACCCGTCAAAATTACGAGTTCGGTGTTCGCGATCTTATAAAGATCTTTACACCTACTGGTTATCATAGATATAGTATAATTTTTCTAGTACAATAGAAGCATTTTCTAAAGGATTTAGGAAAATATTTACTTTAAAAGTAATTAGGGAATTTTATATTTTAACAATTTACTTAATCATTTTACAGTCAGATATAAATATATATTGAATATCTGAATATTGAATCTGTTTTTAATGTATAAAAGACACGTTTAATTTGTACAAATAGTTATAATTGATTCAAGTTAATTTTTATAAAAATTAGTCCTTTATAAGCGAATAACGAGTTTTATAATAAAAATCAATGGTTAAATTTGTTTGTAAATGATGAAAGTATGGTGGGATTTTGTCTGTCCCACCATGCAACTTGTGGAATAACACAATAAAACAATTTTACTTTATTGTTTATGTTGTATATTCCTAAAACTATAAATTCAAATTTGATTTCAATATAGTGTAGGTAATTTTTTGCCCTTCAGCTTCAAAATGGGCAGAATAAAGCTGTCAAGTACTTCTTCGAAAATTTCTAACCAAAAACTGCATCGTGGCAAAAATGAAGTTGGCGCGAGATCAGAAGAAATAACTGAAATGGAAAAAGAAGAAATAAGAAAGCGGGATTCAAATCATTTACCAGAACGTTCGACTCGTAAACGATGTGCACTTTGTAGTACAAAAAAAAAGGAAGTTCGAACACTCTGGTCTTGTACTGTGTGCAAAGTGCCCCTGTGCTTAGGAAAAAATGTGTTTTTAAAGAGAAGTATTAAGTAAAATAAAACATGCAGTAATATAATAAATTATCTCGCAAATTACTATAGTCCTGAGAGGTAGTTGGATAAATGAGAGTCTGTTGGCTATAGGTGTAAAGTCTGTGGTGTAAATATATGTGAGCGATACAGAAAAAGAAAGAGAGAAGAGGTTGCGGAATGAGAGACTTAATTTATTGCATTATTATCTTTTTTATAAATATACGTTAAGTTTTTCCTTGAAAAATAAAGAGATATTATTGTCCCATTCTACCCACAATCATGAATTGTTAAAACGTAATTGCGTGTAATTGCATTATTTTAGGAAATAGGTCCTATCTTCTCGCGACCCTGACATGTAACATAATGAACCGTTTATATAAAGCTTTTTACTTTAATTTTATTTCAGCGTATAAAATATTAATTTGTTTAAAATTCATTAGTAGGTCGACACATTACAGTTTGTAGCTTCGCTTTACATTACAAATGTTATTTAATAAATAATTTTTCCCGCGTTATTGCATAAAATGGTCGTATTAATAATTTCCTATTTCGAAATAATTATGGATAAGTATTCATGGATAAATATTCAGGAGGTTAATGCTAAATTATTTATTTACTCTGCGCTTGCGTGAAACTCGATACTTAATTACTACAAGAATGTATCAAAAGGAATGACTAAAAAAAATTGGCATTTTTGATTAGAGCAATTTATATTCTCTTGTATCGAATTGCACATTTATTAGAGCACACTTGGTAAAAGAATAATAACAAAAAACAATAAATAAATATTACATTGAATTAAGTAATATAGATTGGTATACATGTAGATTTATCTACCATTTTATATACTATTGTTTAACCGTTGCTTAGTAAAAAGTGTGTTCATTATGTTTTTCTCGTTTGCAAAGAATATGATAAATGCTATTATAAAATTTATTATTTTGGGGGGAATTCATAACAACTATATAAAAAATTCTGAAAGTTACAGTTTTGAAATTAAATATCGGCGCAGTTTTTATAATTTCTAATAAACATAATTAACTATAATAACCAATTAATAGAATTGTGTTAATGTCACCTAATCTTGTTAGCATTAGTGAGATTCGAAGTAATACTTGATCGATTTTATTTGTAATTAATGTAATACTTGTATTCATACATTGTTCAAAAAGCTTCGTTATCTCGTGCTACGATTTTTTTTTGCGCAAATAAAAATATAAAACTAAAACTGCATAACTATACTCTGTAATTTATACTACAGAACATACGTTTTTCAAAATATTTGATTTTCTTTTAAATCTTATAATGCGTATTGTGCGTAGCGCACATGAAGTCCGCTGAGAAAATTGTAGGGCTGATTCCCACCAACAGCACTTAACCGACCCATTCTAACGAGATGACCAAAGTAGAACGAACGCGTGTCCGTTATTGGTTCTAATGATCCCTTCCTATTAGTCTCATCTTGCGGCATCGTGTGACAATGAAAGCGAACGGAACATTGAGAAAAAGTAAGACATAAGAAATAAATGCCAGAGCGTAGACTCAGTCCTAAATCATTAATTTCAAATTCTGCTAATGAATACACGATTATTCGTAATTAGTATTTACTAATTAGCATCTTAAATAACTTTTCATTGTATTATGCAGTAATCATGCTCTATTATACACATATTTTTTTATAATTACGTAGTATCATATGATTTTTTAAAATGGTTATCTAGTATGATGCAATTATATAATTAATTTATAATATAAAATACACCTTAAATTTAAAATGACTTTCATAAACGATGATAATTGTTATTACTTATGTATTCCCTTACCTTATAAATCTTCCGAGGTGTTGCCACAATAATCGTACTTTCCTCGTGTAGTATTGCACTCGCTCACTTGCAATGTATGATTCAAGTATAAGTATTTTACGGATATCTTACGCCTATGTTAACCATTCAACTGACCGAATCTGAAGTTTGGGCTTTCGTCAGTGTCGTAGAGTAGAGGGTGACTGCGAGCGAGCGCTTTACGCAGAGCGAGTGGAATACCCCTTTTTCCCTCGAACGAGAAAGTGGATTTCAAGTGACAAACGAATAGTACATATATATGCCATTATATTATGATAATATTCTTAAAAAGATTGCAATACTCCGATCAAATGTATAATCCGATTAACTGTATAAAAATATATGTTAAATTATATTAAAATTATCTCTAATTCCGCATTTCTCTTCACTTAACGAATTTCTATTTACTTAACAAATTTTTTTATTAAAAATAATGTAAGTCATTTCATCGATGAAATCTTACATTGAGCCATCATTAAACTAAGTACTGTAATACATTTTATTAAGAAAATTGTAATTAAAAAATTCTGATTTTAATCTATAAGTGATGATTTTAACCTTTTTTCCGATCATAGCGCATATAGTATACTTTAATCCGTAAGCAGTAAGTTATTTTAATTATTTATTTGATTTTATTATATTTAGATTATGATAATTAATGAACGAATAACATATTTTATATTAGTGAAATTATTTTTGTTCTAATTTTATTATAAATACAACAATTTAACGTGTATCAGAATTACTGGTTATACGAAACCAGTAGCAATGGTGGATGCAAATGAGGAGGCGAGAAAGGGGAAGATTTAAAAATATCAGCCCTTTGTCTCCTCCTTGCGTAGCCAGTGTTTACATTATCCATGTGGATGCATTTTTCGTCGGCTCCCTCGGCGCGCGGGACTCCGGGAACGAGCAAGTCCTCAGATTGCTGCGCATCTCGCAGCATTACGCCAAGCTGATGAAACGCCTCATGGTTTCTGAGCTGGTAGCTCGTTCGGGGGACATTTATGTGCAGCACATTACCGGCGTTAGGCAGTGTATCACGCGGGCACTCCACCCCCCCGAGGTCAACACCACGACAGTGTACTAACTCCACAAAGCTCTGGCAAGTTCAACCGCCGGGGCCCACGCCGATCCTATGGCGAGTACAACGGCAACGCCAGTCCCGTCCCTGCCGACTCATCGACTCCAGGCGACTTCACCACCGAGGATGAATTTTTTCTCCCCTGGAGTACCATCGCCTACGGTGTCCTGAGCCGCGATCGTACCGTCCGTGACCTGTTCAGATCGGGGTCCAGGACACGGCAAGCGAGCCGCTCCTGGACTCCGAGTCCACACCCTGCTGATCTTCGGCATCCCCGCAACCCTTCTTTCTCTTCATATTCATTAATATTAGGTTAAGAAAAAATATTAATTATTTATACATTTTATATTTCGGTTTGTTATTTATTTCTTTTTTTTTTTTGTTCTCTTTTTTTTTATTATAATTTCAATTACACTTTCTTATTTGTATTGCGCGCACAAGGGGTGAGGGGGGGGCTGCAAAGAGCCCCCCTATCCCGTTAGATGTATGTAGATGTAAGGTTCGACCCGCCTGGCTGGAACGTCCGTGCATCTCCCGTGCTTCCGGGACGTCGCTGGTTGATTAGTCCCCACGGGGTCTGGAATCAATATATAAATTTTTCGTTATTGTCAATCTATACATATGTATCAATTGTGTTTGTGAGATGCTCAGCTCTCGAGAAATGTCCCGGGAGACCATGTACTAGGCCTTGGAGACAAAAATAAAAGAAGTTTATCTGTATAAATACAATAATTTAACGTGTACTGGCATTACTGGTTATAGTAATCAATTAAACGCCGTCTCAACAGTTCAAAGTTAATAAACGTTTAAACATCGGACCAAGCTTTCTCGAATGATCGAGCATTCGATCCCGAGGTCTACTAGACATTACTTAGTGTGTTCTTACACTTGACAATGTTTATTCGGTTTTGTCACGTTTCTATTTTCGACCCTCTAGCCAATTTGTCCTCCCTAACCTATCTTTAATTTTCCTTTTCTAACATTCAGAATCCAAATGCCATAATAACCCATAAAAGCTACACTTGACACGCTTTCCCGGTGGTTTTGAAGAGAAATTAGATCCCACAATCTTTGCCGCCTTAAGAAGTTTAGGCCCCTCACAGTGGTAACAGTGGCTAATGTGGTTAGACCTTCTATCGCGGCCTACTTGACACACTATTAATGACAATTGAAAAATTTATGTTAAAATTTAGCAAAGTTTATTACGAATTTTTTTTTTTTTCTTTTTCTTTTAAAATTTTAGCTTCATTAGGCTACATTAGGCCCTGTACCGAGGACATGGATAACAGTGGGTTATTGGCGGGTTCTCGTGTTCTACACTCGCGGGTGGTTCCAGGACCTAGCGCGGGCCATAAATATCGAGTGACCCCGAAGACGACAAATTCTCCGGTCACTGCGCTCAGGTAACATCGTGTAATTTATTAGTATACATGACCTTGAAAGAGACGAGTTGGCACAGCGTTTTTATTTCTTCACGGCTGACTGATTCCGATTACAGGCAGTGACCACTATTGGCTGAAACGGCGACAAAGATGGTCGATGGTCCATAGCAAGATCGAGCGAGATACAGTTAATTTTAGTAAACAAAATACTAACGTCGATGTTGCCATATCCTATCGCACTCGGTCTCGCTTCGACCCATCAATCATCTTCGTCGTCGATTCGGCCAATAGCAGTAATCACTGGCTGTGACGAAGCATGATACAAACATTCGTTGAGTGATCAGAGTCCGTTTTTCTTTACTACCAGTCCGGCCTTTTGGCAGCACCTTTTTCGATTAATAAAGTGTAGGTCACGAACGAAGAACACTTTGTCGTTGCCTTATAATAAGTATAACTCAAAATCCAAATAAGTATTCAGATAATAAATTATCCTTACATGACGCCCCTTTGTATACCGTGTTGAAAAATATCGCATTTTGTTCGTGACACTGTGGGCAATATCCCTGGTGAGAAGTCTATGGTAGCATAACGTACTTATATGCACATTAGACCAACGTTAGAGTTCTCCTTTTTTGTTCGCTTCTATTACTCATCACGAGTATATGTACATACTAAACATATTTGACAGTATTTCGTCTCGTAAACACGTTTAGAGAATACATGGATAAGGGACTTTGGTGGGTATATAATGCAAGTATATCTATATTTATTACGTAGTAATATAAAACAAAATGAACTTTCCTAGTTAATAAATAAATTAAGCTACCAAGCCTTTGAGCGAAAAACGGATTACAGTCAAAATTGCGCACTACCGATATTTCCATTATATTTTGCGGAAAACCCTTGGAAACAAAAGAAAATCACGAAACATGAATGATTATATTCCTCAGCTCGTCAGCGAGCAGTAAAGTCTCGTGGTGAAGTCTAAAATCGAAATTAAAACAGAAAAATAATAAAAGTGAGCTAAACTACGGTAGAAACGCGATTAACTGATGTAAGAAGTTTTGAAAATGGTTAAAATTATCGCGAAATTGTGAAGATTATAAAAAGAAATGTCAGCACTGTGCAGTATATTACAAAACGAAAGCGAAAGCGAAGATACAATAAGTAGTAACTCAAGAAAAGTCCGAAACAAGAAGTCGAATACGTACGATGAAATACGGATAGTGCGAAAAGATAAAGGTAATTCCAGGGAATGTCCTTAAACTTACTAACAAAGTTGAAACGTATTTATCAAACACGGGGTATATTAGTAAAGAATGAAATTATTTTCTATCCCTTTAACCGTTTGCGGTCGATCCGCTCGACAAGCGAGCGTCGCTGTGCACGAGAGTTATTCGAACTGATGATAATAGAAATTATTCACATTAGTGAATACAAGTAGTACTCATCCAAAACTGTCACTATCAAACGTATCGTCTCGTCGTCTTTTAGCCATCATGTGTAACATGTGTTATAAGGTATAAAATATATGAAAAGCTAGCTGGTTTCTCTGGTAGCGACACTGATAGACAGACTCTCGACAAACTGAAATTCGTAGTAATTCGACTATTGTCTCGCATCGTGAGTTTACACTGCACGGTATATAAGACTTCACCGTTACAGGTATTTATTTTCATTGAAAGAAAATTTATCTCCTTAGTCTAGCACACCCATGTGTATCCAATCGTTTACGACCACAGGCGTACGCGACATAACAAAACTTGTGTCCTTCCCAACTTTTCATGATTTTACTTATACATTATCACCGTTTTCGTTGTTGATATTTTCCTTAACTACATTTTCTAACAGTTTTCTTCAGGGCTCCGGTTTTGGTCACGAATATTCCAATTCTTTCCTCATAAAAGAATCATTATTATTTATTTGATCATCCTACTTCTTTCGCTATATAGTTCGCGAATAATTAATTTTTACTTTGCAATTACATGCTACTAATAAACTATCACTGTTCTCGCGTAGATATAATATTTGTTAATGCGGGTCTGTATCAGCTCCATCGTCTCGGGGATGACGCGTTATGTCGGGTGCCGCTTAATTAGATTCCAAGGATCGAAGTTAATCGATATATCAAATTAATAGTTACCCAACGATGCGTGGAAAATGTCGAGGTAAAATAATTCTACGTCTTAATTTCTATACGATTTCTAATTTACCGTTTTAAAAATAACGTCCACTTAATGGCGGAAAATTTTCGAATTACTATTTTCCTACCTCGAATATATCGCAAAGGATTACCCAAGGTATTAACTAGGGATTAGTTCAAGCTGTCGTGTGATACAAGTGTCCGCGAGTCACGATCGCGAGTTTCGATCCTAAGGACGCAATGACATCTAGCAAATAGTCAAATCGATTATAACGCGATACAACATTGCATTAACAAATTGTTCGTCTGATTAGATCCTTTGAGGTCTAAAATGTTATCAGAGGTGAATATTCTAGAGGAAATATATTAAATTTCTTTTAATTTTTGCGTAGTAAAAGGTGCTCTGCTTTTGCTGAATGTCGAAATTAATGCTAATCAGGAAGAAAGGAGGAATTGCAATTGTTGATAAATATACATGTCGACGTTGATATAGTTGTAGCGGAATTAATCACAGGTAGAATAATATATTTCTAACATTATCTTATTATATATTATTATAAAATAATATAAATAGTATATTCGATATGATGCCGTCGCTTGATGTACAGTTACCGAGAACAGCAATAATTGTTAGTCAACATTGAATCAGATCAAAAACAGGATAATTTTTTTCCAGTAAAAGGGGGAAGAAACGGCGAGTTTCTAGTAAAGAAGCTAGATAGATCTTAGTATAAATGGTATCGATGCATTATTTGGATTCTTCTGGTTACAATGAATTCAAATACGATATAAGTTGAAGCAATTTTAATTACAGTAATTAATTTGACGTCTAGAAAAATGATGCGCAATAAGATAATTGTAGCAGGAAATAAAAATAACTTTTAGTATAACAGAAAAGTGTGGACGTTCTAATCCCTCGCAATAGTTATCACCTCTGCCATCTACGCTGATAAGAGCCGAACATTTGCACTTTATCTCCCAACGCGAGCCACCAAATGGTACCTCACTCGTTCCATTCGCCATATGTAAACGTATACTAACGAAATAGTCCGATGTACGTTATGTTTGGGATCGTTTTAATCAAAAGCAACGCTTTAAGGCATAATATGAGAATTACAGAAAGTGAAATTTGTCTACTTGATACTATATATAAAGTTTTGTGAAGCCCCAGACGCTGAGTGTTTAGAATGATCCACTTAAATTTAACTGATTTCGAGCAAATTTTGTTAGAGTTTTACTATACTACCAGTACTCGCGAATTTTGGTATATTTTTCCCTACGACGTGTATAATATGAAAGTTGAATATATGATCAAATGATAGCACTTTATGCATCAATTAATATCAAGCTTTTTCAATATTTGTAGTATAAACCGTTTTTAGCTCTATCCGTATAGAGGGTTGTATGCATTTCCATGAAATTACACATATTTGTAAGAGCGTTCGTGCGATCATTGATTTGCTGCGTAATCTTTGACTATATCCTCAAAAAAGCGGAGAATGTAGGGTGTCGAAGTAGGGACTTTGCATAATGTTTGGTCTCTACAGCTATTTATGGGGAAAAAATACCAAAGCGTAGCAAAAATCACAATAAAGGAGAGAAAGAACATAGAAAATAAAGGAGGTTTAACATGATATGCGATTTTGTAATGTCTTGTTTATAGTATTTCCTTCTTTATATGGTTTTTTGAATCTCTACTTTTTCGAGAAATTCTTGAAATATTTATGTGTCTATATGAAGCGGTACAAACGTTCTATTGAACGAAATTGTTTTCTAGTAGCCATGGAAACATTTTAAACGTATGAATAATGTTGTATGACCCGTATTAGACCTGAAACAGATTCAATCACAATTTCTATAAAAACACGTTTAACGAAGCCTTAATCGTCTATATTGATGAAACTTTCCACAGTTGTAGAATAATCAAAGACATTTTGTGCATTTTATTTTCTTTATATCGGCTATCCATTCAAAGGACAAAAATCGATTTTAAAATATCTGTGGTAATACTCCTTTGTTCGAATATTTTGAAAAATTTCGGAGATAGGACAGTGATGTGAATATATGAATTTTCGTTAGTGAATTCGAATTTGATTAACTAAACTAATTTATAAAGAATCTGATCATTTAACAATACAACTAAATATAGTGCGTGCAATTGGTATTAATTAATCTGATATAACGAAAATAAAGGAAAGTGAGTAATCGTGACTCTATTTTAATAAAGTATCAATATAAGTTTTATCAAAGACAGCTGCATATTTTCAGCACTCACGAAAATAAATTGTCCGGAACGAGCCATTTGCATTGTCATCGCAGTTCTAGTGTTAAATAATAAATTAAACGATTGATTTCTGTAGTTTATTTCTTCGGTCAAACGTTTTACGTATTTATTTTATAAATATATTATAAATATTCTTCGAATATTTTTGGCTAGTTTATATTATGCAAACTACATCTACAAACTTAATTTTAGATAATTTGTATTATACTGTTACTAATTTCATTTTACGTAATTAATACCTGCTGCATTTATTGTTTTAAATAGTTATCGGGCAAAATATTTACATTACATTGCTATTAAACATTTATAATTACAATTAATGTATAATTACATTTAATTTTAATATAGTCATCTACTCTTTTTTAGATAAAATCTGTAAAAGTAATTACACGTAAAATTAATATGGTTAGATTATGTTTGTCCAAATAGTTTACATTCGTGGAAAAAGATTTAAATATTATTTCTACAAGTCAAAATTTTATGCGTATTAATTCACCTCTTCCAGGTGTGGATACCTATAGGAATTATATGCGTTTCCTATTGTCCTTATAACGTATAACATTTGTTGTAATGGATCTAAATCTAACTTCTTCTCGTTAGTAGTGGTTTTATTACATTTTCCTCCAGTGAATATACTTGTAATAAACTTCAAACACGAAGAACGTCACTTTTTATCCTCTTTATGTTCCTTCGAAATTTTCTGGTACCCAGTATGTATACGATGGTAATATTAATTATTCGTCTTAAAAATATTAGAGTTTGGTGTTGTTCTACGTTGCGGAACATTATGCGTTTTATTGGTTTCTCAAAAGTTGGAACACTTCAACCAACGAGCAATTATGGAAGATCGCAACAGATTTCAGTCAGTAATAATGATCACACTGGTTGAAGATTTATATAACAAAAAGATTTCAAATGTTTAAGTTTTAGTTCATTTGCCTTATTATAAATAACGGTACGGAATTATTTTATGACAATTCTGTAAATGCGGTCATAATTAATTAAATAAATTTGAATCTATAGATCGTCATTGATCAGTTAAATATTTCTATTTTAAGATTTCTTTGTTCCTCGATAATTTTATTGATAAATATTAGTCCGTGCGATAATTCAATTTTGTCGATTTCAAAATTAAAGTGCGAATTTAATTAAATAATTGAAACGCGTTGCTTTTGTTATGGGCATAAAGTTTTTTTTTTTTTTTCAACATTGTTGCGTTTCTTACCTTAGATCGCGATTCGTCGTTTTCAAATTTTGCTAATCTTAGTAATAGATCCTATTTGTGCTCATTCCGTTTCGTGGAGGAATGATGAATTCACACGTCTTTATTAAAAATAAATTATTTAAAAAGGGTTTTGAAACCATTAATCAGTATCGCAGAACTATTAACATTTACTTGATATTTCGTTAATAAAAATGTATTTTGCCAATAGTCCATTTAATATTTCATTAGTAATAAGAAGAAATAAATTCTACTCATAATTAATAATATAAGCCAGTATAAAGAAAGGCGTGATTGATAATTGATTTACCGATTTGTAAGAAATAAGTACTTACTGATATATATCACAGTATATCGCACATAAGTATGTTGTATATGATGCATATCATAATTATTTAGTCTATAACTAAATTATAGGATATACGTTATAAAATAATTATTACAAATAATACAGGTCATTAATATTACGATTGAGTGCTATCAAACAGTATAATTACTCTCTTTATCCACCTCTTTCTTAGCAATTTTCTTAGCAATTTTAGCATAGATATTGCACAACTATTAAAATTGTCTATCTTATTGTTGGAAGTTGTTGTAGTTATATTGTTGTATGCTATATCGTTGCGGCTGTCAATGTAGTCTAGCTTATTGCATTTTTTCTATTTTTCCACTAGAGTACTGATATCCTCGAGAAATATGATAATACGTCGTAGTGTTGTAACCTCTCCGGTGCAAATTCTTGTAATTCGCCCACATTCTTAGCTATAACCGTTTGACGCCATTCCTAATTGAACTAATACTTAACCGTGTATTTTCAAACTTCAAAATTCTTTCACAGATGTTCGCTACAGTTATTTTATATCGTTTAAAGTAACAGCAATCAATTTATCATTCCGATTATCACCACGTCTTTTTTCTACTACCATATAATCATTTTTGCTACTTGCATTTCACGTTTTATTTAATAAAATATTTATGTACATATACCTAATTTGCGAAAGTATCAATTTAAAGTGCAAAAACTGTACAGAGAACAGTTATTCTCTATTTTTTTCATATTATTTTATGAGAAATCAGCTAGTGGTTGCTTGTGTATATCTTTCGCGACCAATCTGTCTGAATTTTTTAGTACGCGACGCACATGATCAGACTTCTTGAATAGCTCTGATATCTACTCTTCGAAGATCAACGTCATCATGCTTTGAGTAAACATATATCAGGAGGAAAAATAACTTTATTTTTATTATCGTCATCGACAATTCGTTTATTCGACGAATATTCCCCTGATTTCTGATTTTCGTTGATTTATTGTATTACACATACCGGGTGGTGGATCACCTAATGTTAAATGAAATTCATACGTTTTTAGTACATA
The DNA here is from genome assembly GCF_051020765.1 of Lasioglossum baleicum. Taxonomy (NCBI): domain Eukaryota; kingdom Metazoa; phylum Arthropoda; class Insecta; order Hymenoptera; family Halictidae; genus Lasioglossum; species Lasioglossum baleicum. The sequence goes on from NW_027469655.1 coordinate 27,792, forward strand.
TTCTTCTACGTCCTGTCATTTACGACGAAATAAGTTTTTGATGGCAGAATAATTAAATAATTGACGACAGTCAAAGTCGTGGCGTTAGATAACCCACCATGTATATTCCATACCAGGTTAAATAAAAAATATTCGATATAATTTTTTAGTTCTATTTATTGTGACGATTTGAGAATTTTCATCAGTATAAATTTCCTGTCTTTCGACATCGCGGTTGTGTCTTGAAGATTTCTTGAAGTTGGTGCTAGAAAATTTGATTGCTACTGATCGAGCTTCAGACGGGGTAGTCTTGCACTGTTATTGGGAAAAAGTTTATTTTGGCATATACTTAGCTACTTCGATCGCGGTCTTCTGATTACTCTGATATTATTTAATTTATGAAATGAAACATTCTTATTAGTATATCTTCCTTGTCTCGAATTCCATTCTCAGCTCATAATAAAGGAAGCTTTTTCTTAAGCATTTGCAGGTCGACTAGAGGAAATAAATAATTTTGTTTTTGTGTACATTTTTTCAATTTCTCGAGTTAAATATATAGATATTTTATTAAAAAACATTAATTAAAGAGATTAAAAAATGTATGTTGGCTACGTTTAAATATTTGACACTTGACCATACGTGTCGAATAACAAGCCATATGCTTTTTCCATAAAATGCTAATTAAACTAATAGACCAGTGAGAAATGTCAAGTCAAGAGGGTACGTGACGCAGTTTGCCGAAACCTACAAATCTAATCTAACCTAATGTTTATGTAATCGATCCTTCTCGAAATATAGATCTTTTAAACCGAAATATTTCATCATAATTTATACCCCAGATTAAATTTTGAAGATTACGAAGCGCTTATCTTTTCAACAGAACACCATGCCGAAGTATTAGTTAACGATATTCATTTCTGCATCGCGATAGTTTATTTCTACGATACGCTGCCATGGAAAATTGACAGATATGATGACAGAACGATATCCTAGAGCTAAGGAACCTTTTCTCGAACCAATAGTGCTTACCTACCGGTTGGAAATAACGAAATCTAATACCGAAGTAAACACCGCCTGTCTGTCGGACTCTCACACACTACACGCTGTGCCGCGCGAAACGCCGTAGCGACCAAGAGTCGTCTGTTGACGGCAAAGCGCGGCTAGATATCGATAGACGGTTCCCTGACACAAACGGGCCACCGAATTGTGGGGTCGATGCGTCAAAAAGAGGGAAAAAGTCATTGCAGAAAAGTTTGTTACTAAAAGATATTTTCTTCCGATAGTTATTTTGGACCATGCAGCATATCCATGCCATAGTACACTATCTTCTTTAACACTTATCCATTTTTACCGTCACTGTATATCGTTATTAAGTCAATCCTAATTGACGTCGATTAGTGGCTAACGGTTCCCTACGAAGACGTTTGTGTTGGCTTCGAATAGTCAGCGGACTGTGGCTGGGTCTCGGCGTTTCGACGTTTTGATCTTCCGACGTTTCGGCTTTCGGCGGTTCTATCTTTCGACGTTTCTATCTTTTGGCGTTTCTCAGAGTTTCGGCTCCTCAAACGAGGGCGTATCTGGAGGTTGAGAGTTTATATATCGCGGCGACAGAGGAATATCGAATGTCATACACTCACGAGGCGCGAGGCAATATGGTATTTTCCAAGCAGGAATAACATCGCCAAGCCACTATTTCGCGGATTAAAATTTACTTTACTTTTATATGCGATATTAGCTAAAAAATGTTGTTTGCAGCATTTGGGTGCATACTCATAGCGAATAAGTGCGATGAACATGAAAATCGTTGAAATCGGTATAACAAAAAGAAAATATGGAAACAAAAGAAACTTTGCCCGATTTGGGATATATCGTGTTACTGAGTGCCGACTACCCTGGCTCGTTTTTTACACCTAGGAGCACGTGCCGCGGACGGACCTTGACGGTTGCCATTTTTCTAGAACCGTGGTCCGCTATACGTGCTACCGCGCCTTGGCCTGTGTGCAGCCGTTCGTCCTTTCGTTGCAGCGCAGAACGTTGCCGAAAGATCTAGTACCTTATAGGAACGGGGCACGCACGCTCGTCGACGGGGCTTATACCCCGTAGCGTGACGACAAACCTGCGATGCGCGCGCACCTACCGCTTTATAAACGGGACGGAGTTGATGTTCCTCGGTTAGTTCGACGAGGTAGTGGGAAGAGCGTTATTGATCAAGCGTTCCTACTAATCGAGGTCCCTGCATTCAGCGTCGGATAATCCGTTGGGAATGTTATATAGTCTTGTTTCCATGGTTGAAGTTGAATGCGTCGTGTAAATCTGATATTTTACCTGTTATGCTTCGTTTCTTTCGTTGAACATAACTATATCACGGTCGCGTGACGTGGTGAGGTGATCGCAGAATTGACAACTAAGCTGAAAAGTGATCGCAACGGTCCATCACCGGTAGGTTTTCTTTGTTCTAAGATCTCCGTACCTTACACACGTCTATTTGTATTACGTTGTAAAATTATACGCATACCGCGTAATGTAACTTATAGTTCGTTAAAATAGTTCCATCATAATTATTCGTCGAGTATAAAGAAACGGTGCATTCCTATCTTTATTTTTACTTTTAAACGAGACTTTAAATTTGTTAAGCAAATGTTACTAAATAGTAATGTAAATTGGAAACCAAATAATGCGTCTTGTTTCGCGAATTATTTCTGTCAGTTAGAAAAAAGGTTAGAAGAACCAATTCTATCACAACGAATTAGGTCGCCTGAAAAGAATCCGAAGTTCCTAGCTTTTAGTCGGTATCTCTTCATATAATAGAATGTAGTCAGAAAGTATTTTCTTCTTTTCTTACAACCTATTTCCATCTTTTCGGCAGATATATTACGTTACGTTTATGACTTTCTTTGTTGAAAAATTCGTCGACATTTTCAAATGTAACTCCTCAACTTTGAAACTTTTTCTCCTTTTTTTTCTTAATTAACTTTACTTCTTCTAATGAAATGTCGCAGTTTACAACCTGTTGGAGATGCTACGATGGTAAGAATGAGTGAATCAGCAAAATCATGCCGTTATCTGGATTCCTCTACATTTGGTAAGTCTTTCTTTTATTCTTGTCCTTTTTTTTTTATTTACGAGTTTATTTTCCTAAAAATTTACCTAAATAATTCGTTAAAACTAATTTATTACTGTATTTGATTTATAAAAAATCAATTCTTTAACACGTAGACTGCCGTGTCATATCGTATTCGGGTGACCTCAGAAATCCTGATCAGGCCGCGTCACACCCGTATTCGAGTGACGCTTATTTGAGTGCTTACAAGGTAGATTGGTAGGAAGTTCGAAATTCTTTTCACAAAATATGAGACGATTGACTTGTCATAAACGTTTATTAAGAAAATTATTTGAACGGGATGATTTAAAACAGTCCATACAAAGTTGAGGTTCATTATGGCAATCTGGGCAAAAAGTTGTGGTTTTTTAAATATTTACTCGTGCCTTTGACTGGTCCACATGTAGGTTTTTATTTTTATAGCTTATTTTGCAAGCCCGTCTAATGCATTGCCCAGAAGAATTTTTTCGGAGAACAATATTACGCTGACTATGTTGACTCGTATGTTTGATTTCCTTATCAGTTAGTCCTAATAATTTCAAAGCTAATAACTCTCTAAATTTTCTAATATTTAAATATTTTTTTTTTTTTGTTTGTTTTTTGTAATCTTGTAAACGACTGAAACGTTTACAACTGTAACTCCCAGAAGAAGCTGGATACCAAGTTGTCGGTATCATTTCATGGGACTGATATCGCTATGTAATTCCCTAATAAGGCCACCTGTCCCAATAAACGGAAATAATAACTAACTAATAAATAATAACTAAATTCGTTCCATTCGCTAAATTGAATATCTCATTCTTCGGTATCACGTTTCTTTCTTCCTCGATAACCAATTCTCGAAGAATATCAGAAATAGTTTCTTCAGGTTGAGAATCAGTGCATCTATAAGAATCCGAACCAGAATCTGACGTAATTCTATTTATATTTCTTTTTCCGAAAAATCTCGGCTGTTCCTCATAGCTAATATTTGATTTTTTGTAAGCTTCGCAACTAGGCCTCTTCTCCGCTGGTACATAATTTTCGATGAGATAACTTTCCATTTTTCTCCTTGACATGACAAAAAATTAGGGCAATAATTTTAACGCCAAAATTTGTACTATTCACCGCTACCGAAAAATATTTGAAAACGAAGAAATAACTTTCAAGTCTCGTACACATTCTTAGATACTTGGTTCTTACAGAAAGATTTTCAACTAATACCTATTACAAATTTTCCTCCCGTTCACGACCGGCTCTGGCGACTCACTAAAGGACTGACGTCTTTTCTATTCCGTGGCCAGATCTCGTGTTCCGTGGCGGAGCTTAGCCGCCTGGGAGACACCTGTGTGATCTTCCATCAGCCGAGCCTTCGTGCGGCTTAACAATCGGTCGCGGTATTTCCAGTGAATCTTTGCGTTTGAAAAGGTTCTGTTGCTTACTTTCTAAAACTTCTGGTGGTCCCAAACACGAGAAGCTTAAAACCTAATTTACCGATATTAGGCTCTGGCTCTGACATTTTACACTTTTACACATTTTAACGATAATTTCAATTTGGCATCATAGAATCTTCCAGAGTGTGGTATTTCTGAAAAGAATTGCCTATACGCAAAGATGGTTTCTTTTGGTAAAACAGACGAAACACAGCGACGTTATAACGACTTGCTCTATTTTATATACATGCGCTCTTCGGTCATGAATTTTGTCACATACTCTAAACATTCGATTATAATCGTTCACTCGATATTGTCATTGATATCCATATTCCTCTTGCATGCAGTCGTTCTCATCCTCCACGCGCTTTTGTAACATTAGCTGGAATCGAATTTGGTGTCGCTGTTTATTGTTGCTCGATTTCGGGGAACGATTCGAGCATGCCCATGAACCGCAAATATAATCTGACGAGACATATAGAAAGAGCGAAGCTCGTGACAAGGAGACAATAAACAAGAACCCATAATTGATAAAAGAAGGGAAGATAAAGTCAATGTCAAACGGGGCTCGTTGTATCGCGAATTAGATTAACAATCCACACAGTACCACGTGGTAAGAATCGTTTTTAATGGGATTGCGTCGTAAACGATTGGTACATCGTCGGTAGGTCGCCCTCGGTTAATCACGATTTACGGTTCCTCGAGGAAATTGCGTTGCATTCTGTGAGAATTGGTACGGTCTTTTATCCGAGACACTGCAAAAGTCCAGAGCGTTGACGAACTAGAGTAGCACGAAGTAGCATGGGATTGGCGAGTTGAACGAGCGATATCGGCGCGAGTGCCGAGTGTCCGGACCGGTGCGATGTAGCGAATGTTTATTCTGGATTATCGGCAGGCCGAGAGGAGCGAGACTTCCGAGAATAATTACGCCGCCAAGCCGCATTTCCAGTCTTGCTATTTCTCTTCCAACGGATAATATAAACACGGTAATCGGGATTTCGGTGACGCGGCGGCTACTTTATCTACACATCGCATAGCTGCGTGCGGCAGTGACGAAGCTGGATGCGTGAATAACTTTTCTCACCAACATTTTACACCGCGGAAGCCACGGGTAATTTACGTGTACGAGACTTGAACCTACAAAAGATGAAATAGAACAAAATAATCTTGTATGTATCCAGTAAACATTTTATTTACTACTTGATAATATCCTACTCTAGGACGTTATGTGTAATGGAAGTATAGTTAATATTGGGATATTTGTCTAAAGTAACACAATGTAAGTGTCAAGGGTAGGATAAAGGTTTCGCGGGAATGGGAAGAGTAGTATAGTTGGAGTGGAGAAGGTAGTGACAATGCCGCTTTTATGCGTGTACACGGTCGCGGGTATATTCTCGGACGAAGGGATGCACGTGTGTGGTATATTTACCTTTCAAGTAGTCTATATACAATTTTCCAATTTAAACGAATGATTTTATAATATTACGGTCCCCCAAGCTAATCTGATTTTTCGCATGGGCGTAAAGTATCATTCTCTTTTGATGTATGCTAAGGGAAACGGTTAAAATATCCCCATATATATAGGTTCTTACAAAATTAAATATGACACGCGTCATTTTGTACGGCAGTCAGATAGTATCGTTGTATTCTCACCGATATCTCGAAAATTACACGTTTTCCACACTTCTGACTGTCGCTATTTTAACCTCGAAACTCTATTGCGGCATTACGTTAAATAAATACGATTTAGTAAAAATTGTCTTTGGTAAGGATTTCTGCATGCTATAACCCCTACAGTGGCCATTCGCTTCCTTTTTTTCTCTTTTTCTTTTTTTTTTTTTTTTTAAACATACGTTTAATGTTCCAAATTAAAGCTTATCGCTTTATGATAATATATATATCAAAGAACTATCTTTTATTAGTCGCGTGTATGCCTATGGGTAGAAAGGCTCGAAAACTTCGCAACTTTTGTTTTTAGATGAGTATGACGAATGGGGTAGACTAGATAAATAAGTAGATAAATAAAAAAATAAAGAAGTAGGGGAATTCGTAGAGTGGAATAAAGAAGGGAGTCGTTATTTTTATTTATTCAGGGGTTATATACATTATACGATACTTGTAAGTAGAAGCAGTCTGAAAAATTATGAACAACAAAAACACTATCCTAACTAGGATTGGGTGATGGCTTTAAATTGTACACGAATGTTTACAATGGTTTCTTAACAATTATATACAAATATTTTTTATATACAGGAAGGATTTGTTTATGACAGATTCGAAAACGTTGCTAATATTCGCGAGAAGACTAATTGGTCGGTAATCCGTTGGATCCCTTTTTCACTTTTTATGGTTATTAGCTTAACTTAATAATATAAGCTAAATTTTCCAGACGATTGGAAAGTACATTCTATTTAAGCAATTGTCGAAGAGAATCGCGTAATTATATATGTATCGCAATGCCAGGTTTTTGAGAGCGATATTAGGAATGTCATCGAAACTGGAGGATATTTTGTTATTCAGTTCTTTGAATGTTAGTTTCAGTTTTGTAAATGACGTTAAATAGTTTGTGGGAACGTATGCGTCGTTTGGATTGTCCGCCGTTCATCGTCGTCGAATGCATACATACCGTCTTGTCGTCTAGTCTGTCTTCCAGGATTTCCTGACTAAATTTCGCGATTTTCTGTCCGATAATGTGGGACAGCTATTCTTTTCCCATGTATGGGTTTTGCACGTGAACAGATTCAAAGTGATTACCGAGAACGTTTAGTTTGTCCTCGATTTCTATGACGAAGACTTCCTGTCCGTCGTGTATACTAGTGTCGAATCGTTCTTTATACCCCGAAGGAGGTGTGCATTCGTCATAGGAATTTTTAAAGTTCCTATAGCGGTTGTCTCTTTTGGTAGAAATATATTATTTATCGCAGCAAAGAATTTTGAGTATTGTAGCGGTGATGACATCCATCACTGGAAACCTTGCTCTTCCAGAAGGTATCATTCGATTCTCGTGAGACTACAATCGTGTTGTATATGTGGCTTGTTTTGGCGCGTAGTTCAATGCGAGGGGTGATATATTTGTCTGGCGTTATAGTTCTTTTTTATACGCGGGATTGCATACTCTATGGCGCTAAACAACAACGTTGTCGTTTAATATGTCGATTTCTGTGGGTTTAAATTTCTGTCGTTTTTTGTGAACTATAATAATAATATGCTTGCATCTCAAAAATATCCGCTGCGCAGCCATTAGCGTTCTGCTCTAATAACGGTCATCTTGGCAACTCGGCCCCCACCCTGCTACCCAGATCTGATTTTGCTGCTGGTTGCAAGAGGAGGGAGACTACCATCCTTCCAGAAGCCGTGGTAACAGTGCCGGGGCTAATACCCCGTAGATGTGGCGACAGTAGGCCATGCGCGCGCATTCACCCCCTTCCCGTATGAATCCGTTGTTAGACGATCCAAATGTAGCCTGTAGACATTAAGAGGGGCGGGGCTGCAGTTGCGCAGTTAGTTGGTCGAGTTAGAGGGGAGTCGTAACCCTTCAAGCCTTGCTGTTAATCGCTGCCCCGGCATTCGGCGTTGGAGTGTCTATTGGGGGATGGTTGTGCACTCTATTGGGAACGTGGTTACGTGGTCTTTATTACACACGTTTTTCCACGGTTGAACGGGAACGCGCCGCGTAAATCTGATATTTTATCGGTTAAGCTGCCTTTCTTTCGTTTAACGTAACTGATGGGAACGTCTTATCATGGGAACTGGTCGCAGAATGGAAAACTACGCTCGAAAATGATCGCAACGGTTCGTCACCGGTAAGTTTCCTTTGTTCTAAACTCTCCCTTACTTTACACACGTTCAATTGTATTACGTTGTAAAATTGTGCCTATACCGTGTAATGTAACATTTCATTACATTTAACGCACATAAAGACGAAGTTAAATCGTTTGTACAAAATAAATACTTGTTACGCATACCCGAAATGGCATATTTAAAATTTTACATTAGAATTATAATATTTGGCATGCAATTTTGAGCAGCAGTACGAAATATGTATATTAAACTGCGTTATTCGGTACAAATAAGCAGCGAAGTTTGGTTTTCCTCGAATACTCGTGTAACTAATTTCAATTTTTTTTTTCTTTTTTTTGCATTGATGTAACTGTTTCTAATCAGATTTAGGGAATTTTTCGTTAACCGTGAGAAAGATATAACGGTGAATTTTTACTGGTTGCAGAAATTCCTATTATGAATACAAGGTAAACGTCACAGTACGAAATTAGAAATAGTTTACCAGTAGTTGTTATAGTTGTCATACCAGGGGTCAGATGTTGATATTTTAAACTGGTCGTAACCTTTGTAATTCGTTATTGTTAAGCGTACATTACGAACGCAAAAAATTATAATGTATACCATACATCGTGTAGCATCACCATTTTCTTCGTTTCAATATCATAAGTTTAATGTTGCATTATCTATACTTAGAATGCCACTTTCGTGACAATTTCTATTCTGCATGCTACTGTTTCTTATTCGTATTACATTTTCGTACATTTTGTATTATTATTCCTTTCGTTATTTCTCGTATCTTTTCTTTTCATTAACGCATATAAGAAGAAAAATTCTGCCACACAATGTAAACTCCTTACGATGCAGTTTCGAATGGTTTGCGCTGAACAGAATTGGGCGGGGGGGCTGCCTGGTGGTCACCTTCGACTCTCGCGACAAACCGTTGAGGTATCAATTTCTCGCCTTGGTCCTAAAAATAGCTGCTAAACTGTATCGATGAGACGGCAACGCCGCACAGGGTCGTTAAGTGTGGTGTATGTGTAACTGTTTGTTCTCTCCGTCGTCGTCTTCAGTCTCGTCTGTTTTCTCATCTTTTGCTTTTTTTCCCCTCACTCCTATGTATAACGCATTTGCAACGAGTTGCCACGCCATTTTTATTTCTTCACGGCTGACTGACTGCGAGTACAGGCAGTGGCCGCTATTAGCTGAAACGGTGACAAAGATGGTCGGCGAATCGTAGCACGATTGAGTGAGATACAGTTAATTTTAATAAACAAAATACTAACGACGATGTTGCCATATCCTACCTCACTCGGTCTCGCTGCGACCCGTCGATCATCTTCATCACCGTTTCAATGTTCCTTGCAGCGTCCATCTTAGGTTATTACCGTTCCGTGTTTTTTCGAGTGACGTTCCTTTTCGTGTGAAACTTCGCAGATCACTAACGTTCTCGATTAGATAACGTCTCTTTCCTATCATTAATACTAACTTGTTAGTATCGTATTGCTATGATAATAGTTGATTGCTATGAGAATATTACCCATTTCTTAGTATTTAATTAAACATAAAGATGAATAAAAAAAGAATAACAACATACTGAATAAGTAAAAAAATTTTTATAAGAATTTCACAATACATATATAATTAGTAATTAATGATTAACTTTATTTTTTCTAATGAAATGTTTCAGTACACAGTCTGTTGGAGATTCTGCGGTGGTAATGCTTGAATCAGCCGTCATCTGGATTCCTCTCCATTTGGTAAGTCTTTTTTTCTTCTCTTTATTTTATTTACGACTTTAACCGCTTGAGTACCTTTTATCAGGCATAATACTAAAAGTATTGATTAAAAAATTTAATTACAGTTTAATAACAACATTAAATTGAAAATTTAAAACCATATAATAAATAATAATTAATTATTAAATTTTATTTAATTTAATAATATTTTTTTTCGTAATATGTTAAATAAAAATATAAAAATGTCGAAAAATGAACTAAATAATATTAAATAACCAAATTTTAAATATAAATTATATTTATAAATATAAACGTTAAAAATTTTAAATAACAATATAAATTAACATTTCTAATAAATATATTCAATCATAAATATAAAATTTTTAATTATTAATCATTTAATAATGAAAGGAAAAGAATTGGTAATGATGAATAAATCATTAAAATTATTATTCATATATTTATATTTTAATATTATATATAATACGTAAATAATTGTAACAAAAATTAATAATATAATTTAAGATTAAAGTTGAACATGTAATTATTTTTTTAATATTAATAAATTAAATATGTAAAAAGATAAATATAAAATACTTAAAATTCCAAATAAAATTATTTTATTATTCAATTTTAACACTAGATTTACGGTCGTTTTTAAATACCTATCTTTATTGAGACCCGTCAGATTTACGGGTAAAGAAAACTACGTATTTTCTTAAGAAATAAGACCATGAGTTTAATTTAAATACAATTACGATATTAACAAACTTAATATAAGATGATTAAATCTATTAATATTGTATAATTGGAGATACTCACCCGTCAAATTGACGGGTCCCGTAAACCTAGTGTTAAAACCAACCTATAAGAACTTAATTTAATAAATTTTATAAAAGTTGATATTTTAGAAATTGAATTTCCAGTTACTAATTCATAAGATTTGATTCTTAAATAATGAAAAGGAAATAATCCTAATTTTATTATAAATGAAATATATAAATAATCTATTTAACTTTTTGAATAAACTATTTCAACCGAATTTTTAAAATTTGTTATAAAAATTTCTAATAAAATTGTAGAAATAGTTGATACATAAAATATTATTAAACTTGAAAATTTATTATCAAAATTTATGTTAATGAAACTAATACTAATAGGTATTAAAATTTCTTAAATATATCACATTAAAATAATATTTCAAGTTATTAAAAAATATTGATAAAAAATTAATATTACATATATAAAATTTATGAACTTATTCTTTAAAATTAATTTATACAATTATTAAATAATTATTAAAAATTTTTAGAATCAGTAATAGTAATTATAATCTAAATAAATATTTGTAAATTAATATTAAGAGATCTTACAATAATGAAAGGAAAACATCAGTGGTAACATTGAATAAATTAATAAAATAAATACAAACGTAGGAATTAAATTATTGTAATGAAATATTCATAACTATAAAAGAAATTAATACTATAATATTAAAACATTTTTCATTAATACAATGAACAATAATTAATATACAATTTATCATTAAAGATGAACACCTACTTATGTTATTAATCTTAAAAAACTAATACATATAAAAAGGTAAATATAAAGTACTTAAAGTTCCAAATAAAATTATTCTTTTCTTCAATTTTGAAATTGAATAATGAAAACTTAATGTAATTTAATATAATTTCTAAAGCTATTTTACCATTTTTCCCCGGTTTATTTAATGCCATTAACATTTTTAATTTTTGATGCCGGAATTATTTTATTAATATCAATTATTTTTAAATTAAGTAAGATAAAATATTATATCGATTTGTTAATTTTTTTTAGTTTATTCTATTTAGTATTTTAGTAATTGAAGGATTAAATGAATATTTTAATCGATTAAATTAATTTAAATAGTTTAATTAATTTTATTTTCAATATAAAGATATTTTTCTGTTTGAAATATAAAAATAATTTAATTAAAATATTAAACAGTAAGATTATAAAAATATGTAAATTAATAATATTTAAAACTTTTAAATAAGAATAAATTTTAATTTATAATAATTTTATAATTTTACCTGAAATTAATTAAGTTGAAGTTTTTTTTAAATATAATTTCATATATTTAATTATATTTTAATAAACTTAAATAATATTTAAGATAAATTAAATTTTAATTTATAAAATTATAATAAAATATTTTGTTATTCATATTAAATATTAATTCATTTAAAGTAAAATGTATAAAAAATCACAATGAAAATACTTAAATAATTCATATTTAAAAACCGCAGCGCGAGAGTTGGGTGAATATATCCGACACTCGTCCGCAGGGGGTTAATATATTAAATCTAATAATTAAAAATGTATCAAAGCTAAATATAATATTATTCAATAAAAAAGTCATTTAACTAAAAAATTTTCTAAATTTATATATATAGTTCTATATAATAAACTTGTAGAACTAATTAATGAGATTAAAACTAGAAACATTCTTTTTGAATCTAAACAAATTGTAAAATTAAATTTTATAGAGTTTAGTCTAAAAATATTTCATTGTATAATAATAATCTTAATAAAAATAAACAAATTCTATCAATATATAATTTAACATTAATTAAAAATTTTTTTTATTATAAGTTTAATTTTAAAACTTAATATTATCAAAAATTATTTACATTTAATTAAAATTAACTTAAATACAAATATATTTAAAAGAATTCAACGTATTATTAATGTAAAATAATTAATATACCTTTAATTAAATTAAATTTAAAATAACAGTTACCATGATTAACAAAAGAATGTAAATGGAATAAACACATCTTAATGAACAATATAAAAATAAAAATAATAATAAAATTTTATATTCATAAACTGAAGCTATTAGTAATAAAATTTCCCTAACTGAATTTAAAGAAAATGGTGTAGATGTATTTGAAAAACATAATATAGATATGGAAGGTATTAATTTAATTATAGCTTTATCAGTTATTAATAAACGTCGCTTTGTTCGTTTATAAATTATTTCAATTAAATAAAATAAGCCAGATGATCTTAATGCATGTGGAATTATTAGTAAATATCTTCTATGAATCCCTAATATAGTAAAAGTTATTATTCCCATTAATATTAATCCTATAGGAATGATTGATGACATTGCTACAATTTATTCTAATTGACTTACATATGATTTTTAAAATTAATATTGTTGATAAACTAACGATTAGAATATGATTATTTATTTTTCAATAATAATATATAAAAATTAATATTAATCAGCATAATCCATATCTTGCTAATTTTAATATAAATGAGGCTATATTTATAGATGCAGAAATGTAGTTTGAACAGGAATTTATTACCTAAAAATGATAATAATATATAATTATATATATATATGTATTGAAATATAATTATTGTTTAATTCTATTAATTTAAGATTTAAATTATTATTTCTTCTAAATAAATATATAATAATAAATAATAAATTTAATGAAAACAATAAAGTATAAAATATTACACACAATCTTGCTCAAATATGTTTATAGAATATCCGCAGTTTATTAATAATATAATAAATTATTAATAATCCAAATTCAAGTATCCAGTAAAAAAATAAACAATTTGTAGAAATAAAAAGTAAAATTATAAACATTATTATTAAATAATTAATTAATAAACATAATTTATCTTTTTTATTTAAACTTGAAATAATTAAAGAAAATTTCATAAACTTAAAATTATTCAATTAAGTGAATAAAATCTTAATGTGCAATTAATACAAATAAATCTTCAATCTAATTAGTTTATTTTTATTAATATACAAAAGAACTATTAAAAATAATAAATTTCAATTTAAAATTAAACTAAATTCAAATTAAAAAAATATTGTAAATAAAATCAATAATTCATTCATTCAAATTAATTCACTATATTAAATAATTTAATTTTTTGATGACCATATATATAATTTAATCCTTATGTTGAAGACAATCCAAAAATTGCTTGTGCAATTAAATAAAATAAATGAATTCATAATATTAAATATATTCAACTGTTATTATTATGAATTAAATAAATTAAAATTGTTATTAGAATATATGGAATTAAAAGTAACAATAATAGTTATTGGAAAAAATATAAATTTTATTAAAATAACAATAATAATAATTTCAATAATTAAAGATTCAAATTAAATTATTTAAAATTAAATGAAAACAGTTTTATAGTTTAATTTAAAAACAAATTTTATAAACTAAAAGTAATATTTATAATAATATTTAAACCTAAATTATATTTATTTAATTCAATCCAAAAAAATTTAATATTTATGGTATTCAAGCTATAGTTTTTTGTAAACTACTTTTTGAAAATTTTTAATTATAAATAAAATAATTTAATTTAATTTTGAATAATTAATGAATTAAATATAATATACTATTACATTATATATTTTAATTATGACTTTTCAATATTTTAATGTAAATACATATAATATTAATAAATTTAATTTCATAAATATTATTTTTAATATGAAATTTATTATTTGATATTAATATACTTAATTTTGCTATAAAATACTTTTTTCGTATTTATTCAATAACAATATCTTCTAGAAATTATTGTTTTAATTCAAGTATATTTTTTGTGTATAAATTAATTATAATTATGTATAATTAATTATAATCTTTAATTTTTGTCGTCCTTGGCATTATAATTAATTTTTCTTATTTTATTGCATTATTAAATTAACCAAAATTTAAATTTAATAAATTCAATATTTCACGATTATCTTTTTTATGAAGAATATTTTATTTATTAGTATATAAACGTTATTTGATATTTTAAAATTATTGAATATACAATATTAATTTAAATAGTAATAATAACTTGTTTATAATTGTTGAAGTAAAAATAGTTTATTACAATTTTGAAATATTCTTTTTAATAATAATAATAATGTTTATTATTTTATTATTATGATTATTACTGAAACGGTTACGGATATAATTTTAGAAAACGAAATTACACGTCCACTGCATCGCGCCGCGCCGTGCCGCGCCGTGCCGCGTCGGGTTGTCGCTCGGAATAGCGATTGAGTTTATGGCCTTAGTCAGAATTTTCCGTTGTATTGTAGGTAAACGCGGCGCATTTGCACTGCAGCAATAATTTTGGCATGCAAACAAAACAAAAAAAAGAGTAATTTATATTTTTCAATATAATATAGTATTGAAGATGAATATATGAGAATTATAGAAACCATAAAAACGTAGATCTATTTATTTTAAATGTAGTATTATTATTTGTTTTTTTATTTAGGTTTAGTTAGTATTTGGAAGTAGACAATTTTGACATAAAGAGATTTTTCCGAATGCGTATTTAGCATAAAGTTATTTTCGGCAGCAGGCACATATATGGACAGTCTTATTTTGTGTAGAAAAAGCTGTTTTGGAAGTTTTTGGCATATTAGAAGTGTTGGGGATGTGGAAGAGGTGATTCATGTTTTGAAGTTGAGATTAATGTTTATTCTGTGTGGAAAGTTCTAGTAATTGGAAGAAAACATGTTTTGTCGATAAATTTTGGCGAGTTGTTTGATTGTATAAAACGCATGGATTTATTGTCGCTAAGTGGAGAATGTTCAAGAAAAGTTGAAGGGGCTGAAAAAATGTTGGAGATTGCGATTGGAGACTATATTCTGTGGCCATTTGATCCATGATGTCTAGCCCAAATTTGGTTTTATTATAAAATATGATAGTTTGTGTCTTTTTTGTCGTTTTGAATGTTGACTTAATTACGTTTATCACTACGATGGTCGTAAATTGGTTTTTTTCTGGCCAGTTTGGGCAATTGTCTTTTATTTGCACGAATTATTCGATCAAAAGCAGTCGGTTTTGCAATAATTTTTATGGAAGTGATTTGATTGTAAAAAAAATGATGAGTGGTTAGATTTATTGGAGCACTCGTAAATGATTTAATTAATTTGAGGACAAGAAGGTGAGTGAAAGGAATGGATGACTGTCTTATTGTGTTCTTTGCGAAATACGGAACCCATTTATAATAAATTTAGTTTCCTATCTAAAATAGGAGGAATGAGATATGTTGTAACTGGAATAATTGTGGATATAAATGTTTCAGTATGAAAATTGATTAAATAAATGAATACAGATAAATGGGAGTGAAAAGTATTGGGATTTGGAAAGGAATATATATTGGTCGTTGATATTGTGGATGATGAAATGAAATTTTGTATATTTGAATTCTGAATGGATTGGATTTGTAGTGAATTTTGGTGGAATTGTCGATTGTATGCAAGTGGAATGTCCGGGATTGGCGAGGATTTTGCGTTCTACCGACGGTAATGGTCATTTGGGTGTGAAGTTCGTATGATTTTGGGGGGGAGGGTGGTAAATTTTCAGAAGCGAAAAAGTTAAAAAAAAAAGTAAAGAGAGAATAATTTATATTTTTGATTTAAGATAAAATAAGATGAAATAATTTATTACATAATTAACTATTACACGTTAGAATATTCAAGTAGCAGGCAGTAAGAATTGGAGCTTGGATTGAGTGTACCTAAAGCGGGAAACGGAAAATGAAGAAAACATTTTAAACTATAAATATATTAAACGTATATGAAATGAATTGGAAAGAAGTTTGGGATGTTGAGGAAGGAGAATAATTGTTTCGACTTGGCGAAAGTGGTATAGTGGAGGCAAGGAATTATAAGAAGATGGAGAAAGAATGGAAGATAGGAGAAGGATACATTGGAGTAGGTAGAAATGGATAGAGGCGTGGAAAAAAGTGGGAAGAAGACTGGGGAAAAACTGGAAAAAATGTGGAGGTTGTGAGATTAATTTTGAAGTATTGGGTGTACAAGTTGTAGTCATGTCAATATGACTCTAATCGTGTAAAATTGAGGATGAATCACTAAAATGGTTAAGTAACTGGAAAGACCGATCCTGGAAAGTGTGTGGTGGAGAATGAGAGAAAAGGAAGGAATTAGCGAAAGGACTGAAGATGAAAGCAAAGCACACTACGTGGTGGGAACTAACTAAAGAATTTATGTGAGAATAGGACAAGAACAAATGGGTAAGAATGGTAGACGATATTATACGAGAAGACGACAAGATGGGATTATAGGAGATTAAATGGAAGGAGAGAGAGAAAAATAGAATTCGAAGAATGTTTGTATGTTGAATGTATTGTAAGACCGAAAGAAAAGCCATAACTTGGGCAGGCAGTGGAATTTGGCAATAAAGGGAAGAGGAAATGAAAATTGGATATGACAGCTGGAAATATAGAAGACATATTGGAGAATAAGGAACCACTTAGAAGAATGGGATGATTGATGGGAAGAGTATAAAAGAATGATATGAGAATGGGAAACATGCGAGAAAGAATGAAGAATTGCGAAGAATGAGGAAGAAGGAAGAAGCAATAATTAGTGACAGAGGAATAAAACTCGGAGAGGACTAGCAAAAAGAAAGAAGGGCAAGGAGTACATATTACGAATGAATGATGAAGTAGGAAAGTATTTGACACTAGTCGGATTAAAAAGAGAAGAAAGAGCAATAATCGAATAGGTGTACTAAAATCATTATATATAGGTATTTTAAGTCGGGAAGAAAATATTAAGAAACGAAGGAGAAAAGTTTTCCGGAGAGTTAATGGAAAGATAGGAGGAAGCATGGAAGATGTTTGAGATTTTAAAAAGAAGTTTTGACCCTGAAAGAAGGAGGGATCGCTGGAGAGAAAGCATACGGTGACGAAAGATATATGATACGGAAAAGACAGAAAGACGGAACTTAAATTTAAGAGTCGGGTATGGGACGCGAAGTTGGAGAAAGGTGGAGGAAGATAGGAGAAAAGATATGAAGGATAGAAACACGCGGAAGAAGGAAAGATAATTAAAAACGAAAGAGTATTTGGAGTAGGCGGCAGGGAGGTAGGACTGACAAGGAGCAGAAAAGTAATGAAGTAAATACAGAATGGTCAGGTCGAATATATCTAATTAGTACTGTTAAAACTGGTTAGGTGGTAAAGGGAAGTAAAGATCGAGGGGCAATTAAGAAAGTTGGAGGGGAATAGAATTAAAGTATATTTTAGAGGACAATGACTATGGTGTTGGGAATAGAAATAGTTGCGTTAAGAGAAAATTGAATATTTTAGCAGAAAATATCTCCATAGAAAAGAAGTAGATATTTTTATAGGATTAAATATTTATATTGTATTTACTCGACTAATTAGCCTAAGTGAAGTTGCAAAAAGTAGGAGAAAAGATTGTGGTAAAAAATGTAACATGGAAGACGAAATGGATATTTGAATTAATGGCTTAAGAAAATATAATATTAGATAGTATTAGATAATGTTGCACTGGAGTTAAAAATAGTAACTCGGTAGAAAAGAGGATATGATGCATATCTACATGATTATTGGGCAGACTGGCTGCAAAGGACTCGAAAATTGTATAGACGAAGATCGATAAATTATTGGCAGAAGATATGGAGGTGAAAAGCATTATTCGGAAGGAAACCGCTTTAAGGTGGAAAATTGTAAACTGAGATAGCTCGAAAGAAATTGGAAAGTTATTTAGAGAAAGGTGAAGATGGAAACCCATAGAGATACTAAAACGAGAAGAGATACTACGTAAATATTAACAAAAGAAAGCATGCTTAGCTCTGAGATAATTGAGGAAGAAAGATGGATTAAATCGTACGTTGAAGACGTTGGATGAAGACACATAAAATACCGCGATGAAGCCACGGAAAGATAACTTTAAGTTTTAGATATTGGTAGACTAAAGTGTTTGAGCAGTAAGAATAAGACATTTTTAAATGTGAATACCTGTAATACCAGACACAAAATGGGACGTAGAAGGCGTTTATCCAACAGGAAATAAAAAGAAGAACGTGTTTAGGATGGCATTACCGAAAGGTGAATGATATTTAACTGGAGGTATAAATTATATAAAGATTGATAATTAGCTACATAAAAGAAATTTGGGGAAGGGAAACAGAAATTACCATGGGTAAAGAAACGGAAAATGTTGATAACAGAATGCACCGACAGGATTGTGCATCCTCGATAATAGATCCAATGTTAAGCTAAAAAAAGAAAAAAAAAAGTGAATTAGTAGTTTTAAAAATAGCAGAAATAAGGTTTATACCATTGGAAAATTGGAATGAATTGATAACCATCCTTGAAAAAGCAATAAAAATGAATGAAATTTATGGAAGAGGTGTCAGATGAATGGAATTAGAAAATGCAGTATTGCTTAACACGTTGACTGCCAGACGCATTTTCGATGGTTTACCCATGGCGCCAACTTTTCATTACGCGATGCATATTATGCTGAAATATTATTTGCAGGAGATAAAATGAGTTACAAAATCATGTTTGGAGCAGTTTTTGTGGCAGGGGCCACCAGTGACCCCGTGGCGCTGGAATGCAATTCAATTACAAGTATTGTAATTTATTTAAATTATATATATTTCCATCAATCTGGGCGCGCCGGTCACCAGGGGCCCCCTCACAGCGCTGTAGCCAAGTCGAGTGCCGGTCACCGGTGACCCCCACGACAGCTAACGTGTTAAAACAGATAAAAGATGCTGGTTAATTTATAAGGATAACGACATACAAATAGGGGAAAGAAGAGGAAACAGTTGGAAATTAAGGTGAAATGAATTGTACGGTCAACGGGACTCATTTATTTGGCACCGGTAGGACTCGTTTGGCTCATTTCGCTTGTGGTCGAAGGTTTCTCAAATCGCGATATGTACTCCTCAATTCTGCCCCTTCATAAATTACGAAATTTCCAGGACGTATGAAAATAAATGTAAGATTTCTTGTATTGTAAGTATGTATGTATATATTTGTAAGAGAACTTTGTGGTTCTTATTACATCGCGTGCTTCACATCGCAATTCGATTGATAAGCTTTCCGAGCAGCTGAAGCAACCACAGTTGATACAAATTTCTGAGGGCGATAAACGTAAAGGAAGACGTTATCATGTGTGCTCTAAAGATAGAATAAGGAAGACAAGAAATTTAACGTAAAAAATATGTGATAAATATAATGTATATAATTATTTATATAATATAATATAGATAAATTATATATGTATTATTTTTCTCAATACTTAGTATTTTACTATGAAATGGCTGGAAGATATCGCGTCGCGCTTTGGAATTACGTTCGAATTCTGATGTGTTGTAAAGCCGCTACGCATACGTTCAATTAATAATGAGCAACCGTTTCAAGAGTATGGGCAAGGAAAGTAAGATGACAGTGTTTTGAGTAGGTTGCTGCGTGTACTTATATGCATGCCGGATTGAATCAGAGAACGTGAGAGAGATACCTCGATTTCCCGAGTTTTCTAACCGACTAAATCGAGAATTTGCTGAAGGGCGAACGGGTACCCCGATGGGTCAAATGGAACCAAGGGCGATTTCTTGGCCCGAAAATCAGTGGAGCGGAAAAGACGAAAAATTTTTCAACTCAAAACTGCATGAAGATTTCCTGCGCGATCTTAATCTTCATGGGCATGACCGCATCTGGCAAATGTCCATTTATGACTCCTTGTCTCGCCGATGTGGTTAAAAGCGGCCTTTTCGTAGACCCCTGCTTAGTCAAATCCCAAGTGTCTCGTTACAGCTTTATCGAAAGTTTATAGTTTTCCAACGAATCCGTAACTAGAAAGTTTTCTAATGAATAATAAAGAGCAAATTCTGAAAAGAAACGACGACACGACCAAGGTGCCATTGGAGAGATGGGAGATGATTATCCTTCAGAATTACTAAGGATCCTTCCTTGGTCTCATGTAATCCGGTCGCCCATTCCTGCCGAACGTTGAGTTGATGTAGCTACTCCTTGTACCATCGATTGCTCGGTGTCACGCTGAAATCCTTCCTCCTTAGACTCGCCAACGAATTGTCAATCAGGAACTCGGCAGGGATCAAGGCATATGGATCTTCTGGGGTTGGGTGACAGCGGCGTCAAGGGTCAGTAATTAAGAACGTTTTCAATTTCGATGATTAATGTGTCGAATTTTTCAAGTTTGAACAATTCTTCTCCAGTGACGCATTTGACGTGGTGTTTGTATAATGTCGCTGTGGCATCCCAACGACCGTCAAAATTTGGTGAAAGCTCTGGAATAAAGTGCACGCGACTGCTCCGACGAAGGTCCCATTATCGAAGTACATATTCCTGCAGAATCCTTTGCTAGTGATGAGCGTGTGACGACAATCAATCTGAATCACCGATAAGAGGATTAAACCTCCAAAGTCCAAGACGCAACCCTGTGCGCGTAGCTAACATGTATCACCAGACGACTAAGACCCTAAATTCCAAACTCCAAGATGCAACCCCTTCCAAAACCACCTAGGACAAAATAAGATTGTACCTCGTTAAGAAGTTTACTTCCTTCACGTGTGTAAAACAGTCCCGTCACAGAACTATGGATTCTTATTTGCGTTCGAGGACTGTAATATTTTCTGATATGGATGAGGATAGGTATTCGTTAATATTAATGCAAGATGGTGCAGGTAAATTTGATTTTTAGGCATAAAGGTTTTTGTACTTTTCTTCGAAGGTATAATTAAAGGTGGGGTTATTTGGCGTGGTGAGCATTTTAAAGGCGTATGAGATGCATAATAGTTTTCTTCTTTGTTCCAGTGGCATCACTTTAGCTTCGATTAGAATGCCGCTAGTTGGACAAGTGCGATAAAGTCCTTTGGGCATTCACAATGCCGTGTTATATATGTGGGTTTGGTAGTCAAGTAGTCAAGTACTTATGGAGAAACATCTTAATCATCGTGTCTGATTTGAATCTCTGACATATTTATTTGGAAATAACATCTACTCGCAACTATTTATTTGGATAGATAGCTTCAATGGCAAAATGCAAAATAACCTAATCTAATGTTTACATAAACGATCTTTCTCGGAATTTAGATCTTTTAAACTGATTAATTTATTTACTGCTTATATTCCAGATATGTTTGGAGATTGTGAGACAGACATATCTTTTCAACAAATCGTTTAAATGTAATAAGAAAATTTTAACGATATAAACAAATGCTTAGAGTGTACCGATAAACAGTTTAATACTTGTTGTAAATTGTCAGGGTTACTAGTATTCTTTATATGCCGACGATTTTGACGTGTCCATGTTCGAAAATGTTTAAAGTACCCTTTAAAAACGAAACGTTCGGTTTACGAACTTGATATATCAAATAAAAATATGTTAAGGTGCCCACATGTAAATTATTTTAACCTACGGTACATAACAAACGTAACTTGTAAACAAAAATCCTACGAATATTAACTCTCGGTACTTGTAGTTCTGTACTAAAAGAATGCTACAAGTAACAAGAGTTATTAAACGTAATTTTTTATTACGAGCGGCAGAAATACATTTGCAGCAGCCGTCGTTGCTTGTGACGAAACATGATACTAACGTTCGTTGAGTGAGCAGCGTCCGTGTTTTACCTTGCTACCATTCTGGTCTTTTCGCAACCCCTTTTCCAATTACTAAAGAACAGGTAAAGATCGATGTATACGTTGTCGTTCCTTTATAATGAGTAAACCTCAAAATACAAACAATAACTAATCAAATAATGAATTAATATTACATAATGTTCCTTTATATAATGTGTTGGAAACTATCGCGAGAATTAAAAAAAGTTACAAAATATGACAATCATCGTTACGTTTCTTGTAATATAATAATATAATAACAAACCTAAAAAGAAAGATATAGAAGTATCAATCGCCTGCCTTTTTGTTCGTGACTCTACGGGCAGGACCCCTGGTAAGAGTTCTATGGTAGCATTACGTATATACAGGGCTGAACGAAAGTATTGGCACGACAGGATTGTTCTGATTCAAATGCTTATAACTATGAAACAAATTGACGTAGAGGAAAATTTTGTGGACCCGTATATTTCCTGTCTGAATTTATCAATTTTCAGTCCGATAATGTGTGAAAACTGTTCTTTCCCCATGCTTGCGTTCTGTGAAGGAGTGTGAAGTTTACTTATTTTATTTCTAAATAATTTCTTTTAAATTAAGTACCTCTTTGTTGTACATGCAGCTTGCTGCTGGTGTTTCGGCTATTATTTGCGAGTGATCTAGGGGTTGACATCTAACGGTAGATGTTGGTTCCTCTATTGTAATTTATCCACTTGGGGTGCGAAGAAATTCTCGCTTGCGCGTACAAACCGTCGAGTGCAAATCACTTCGCGGCGCGTTCAGTCAGCGATGGGCGGCGGGGGTCCAGAAGAGATTACAAAGATGCATGAACTGATGATATAATTACATGTGTATCAATACTAAATTTATATATTAATAATCTTGCAGGGTGTGCGATATTTCTCAAAGCAGTTTTGGGAATGTGTAATGGTACAAGTCGTTTTTTACATTCCCACGCAGTTTCACTCCATTTTTTGTTTAACGCATACTACGCACCTCCGTTGTTGATTTTTTTTGTCGTTTGTAGACGGTATATTTCTTGGGAAATGTTCCCCTTGCTTCGCTTGTAAGCGATCCGGAGCGTTTTCAGCAGATACCCTTCCAAGTCTTTGGTAATCAGGAAGACTGTTTCTAAAATTTGTTCGACTACATCGAATCGAAACTTCGAAAAAGAATACTCTTTACTTTTTAGTATTTCCTTTTTATGCAATATAAAATGTTTGAATTGTGCAGTGCCACATCTGCTATGTAAAAAAATAACTTTTTTTAACTTTTAACACGTTAAGCGCCACGCCGGTCCCTAGGGACCGGCACTAGACTTTTCGTTCAGGCCGCGTCGGTCCCTACGGACCGGCGACAGATTTGTCCTTGTATCGCGGCGCGTTTGTCGGTCCGTGCATACTTTTGAGACTGAACATTTAAATTATGATATATCGCTCCTTTTTTTGTCAATGCTTCAAGGAAAATAATAATGATAAATGAATATAATAAAGTATATACAACGTATATATTGCAATTGGAAAATGTCAGGTTCTCGAGTGCAACTTATTTGGTAGTGGAGTGGCAAACATAAGAAGATAAGCCCTGATCATCAACATGGATTACGTTACTCGATATTTATTTATACTCTGGCTCGCCTATCGCCAATCGGCCTGGCAAGGCCCGGCCCGTCGGACGGCTAACTATCGCCTGAACGAAAAGTCTAGCGCCGGTCCCTAGGGACCGGCGTGGCGCTTAACGTGTTAATATATTTTCTCATTAATTTAAAAGACAATAAATAGATGTTCTGCAGATCCACTTCACCAATACCATCATTGTGTTCCAAAAGGAGGGTGGGCTTTGTTATAGGGTTGTTTTTTTTTCCACCATTTTTTTTCACTTCAACTATCTCAATTTTTGTATGTTTCATGGATATTACATATGATTTTCTTGTCTTTCCATTTTGCAACCAATATTTCATTACAGGAGCGCGATGTCACGTCAGATCGTTTTAGTTTTGCAGCTTCGAGTTGTTTAAACATATTCTTCCTATTGCATCTCACTGTTCCTATGGCGATAATTTTTATAGACTGTAGCTTTCGAAATAGGCTTGGTGAAGAATACCGATTGTCCAAAAATAGAGTATGCCCGTAACCAGCTACTACTGTGGACATAAACATTGTAACATTTTCAAAGGCAGTTACATTCGCATTTCTGTCTAAATCTTGACCAGTGTAGATCTTGAATTTAATGCAATAACCCGACTTGGATTTACATAATTTATAAAATTTCTTTCCATAGCGTACTCTTTTGGACGGATGATACTGTTTGTACGACATCCGACCCGTGTCGTAGCGATTCATCTAACGAAATGTATTCCGTGGGAGTGTAAATATTTTGAAATTTCAGATTAAAATATTCGATTCCACCTCGCACTTTAGATAAATGATTGTTATTTTTTGCAACTTTGTTACCAGTAAAGTGCAAAAAGCGTGAAATTTGGGCAAATCTCCAATAAGGAATTGTTTTTCGAAATATTTGTGTCTCGATTATGCTTCTTTTTTACCAATATGACTGCACAGTCGGTTTTGGACTTGGGACATAAAAATTCACAAAACAAAATAGGCATGTACTTTATCCATATTGGTGTTCCACCAAATGTCTTCAAACTTTCGTAGTTTGCGGGTTTCATTTTGGAGTGTTTGACTGGCGTAACGTTTGGTTTCTGTCACAATAATTTTCCAAAAATCTTCCGCCGATACTCCACTTGTCATTTGCAAAGCTATGACGTTTTACCCAACTAGAATATTTATTCTAGATATTCTCGAATATCCATATACTTGAGTTATATTTTCTGTGTCTTTCCATATCCATTCCTGGGATGAAACATTCCTTTCTTTATTCTCATTCTGACCTTCTTCCTCGTCGTCAAATATAATTGTACGCCGATTCCAAAGTGAAAAATCAATTTCTTCTAAATCGCTTGGAAGGGATATTGATTGTAACTGAATTAAATTCTGTGGGGACCTCAGAAACCATAATAACCATTTATTTCATTAAGCAACAATAATATAAATAATATAACAGTATGATATTATATATTTTAAATATATGCAGGGTTCAGTACATAAGCCAATGTTACATTTCTTGCATTCGTAACGCCAGTCAGTTCTTCGATTATTTTTAATGCAAACAGCGCATTTGCGCCGTGAAATGTCGTGAAATGCACTCTGGAAAGAAAAGTCGTTCGAATGAACACTTCCTCCTTTAGCATATACTCTATGTGTGGGTATTCTTGCAAAATATTTTTATGAGAAGCAGATAAAATTTATGAAATGTCTTAGTTTTATTATTAGCACTCTCATAAATAACATATGCATTTATATATAGCGAGGTCTAAGAGGTAGAAGAAATATTTTTTGTACCATTTTGTGCTTTTTCGACAGCTTTTTATCGACTGCTCCCATCGAGGCATTGTAGTCTGCTACACTCTTGGGTTTTCGTTTTGGTTCACCAGTTTGATAATTCATTTTCGTCGTTCCAACGAAATCATCAGAATGTAAGGTGGATAACACCCATACGTCTTTTTTTATCACGCCATTTTAATGCTATTAGATTGTGTGTCGATCTATTTGTACATTCTCCGATCTTTAATTTCTCTTCCATTTTTGGCATATCTTTCCTATTTTTTCGCACTGTCCTACGTATGATGTCAGGAGTGTAATTATGAAGTCTAGTATATAGCCGGTTTTGCAATCGCAAATAACGAATGACTTAATGCCAAATCTACTCCTTTTTGATGGAATATAATATATGGAATACTTTATTTTATAAAGTAAAAGGCTTTCGTCTATGCATAAATATTCGTATGGATAAAATGATATAGAAGATACGTTTCCAAGTTCAGTATCCAGCGGTCTTATTTCTATTAACGGATCATGCGAGCCCATATTATTGTTATTATCAAAATGCAACATTTTTACCAATGATTCATATCTAACTCTGCACATTAGTTTTGAAAAAATGTCAATTTTTATAACTTTATCCGTAGACCAATATTCTCTGATAGATATTTTTTTCATTCTGAACATTAACATCGTAATAGCAATACATAAATATATCTCCGAGGGTGAAGTATCTGTCCAGGTACATATGCGAGAATGAACTGCATGGACTTTAGTTTGCCTTAGATTTATATGGAAATCATTTGTTTCTTTGCAGATATCGGTAATTAATTCTTCCGAGAAAAATATCTTAAACGCATCCAAAGGATATTTTTCATAAGCGTACCCTTGTCCCCGAATTTGATTCGTCAAAATTATATAATTTTGGTACAAAATTTTTCCTTGACCATGAAAAATTAGAAAGACTGACTCTTCGGTTTCCGAAGCCGCAAAAGAAGGTTTGATTATGTTTATTCTCTCCTCCAGCGTATTCTGTTGGTATTTACCGCTTGTGACACTGCTTATTTTTAATATCTTGGCTTTCTTATAGAGCTCCTCGGAATCCGATGACGAATTGCACATCCTTGTTCTTTCAACTGTTTCAAGTTTATGTTCTTAGTCCATATCACTACCATTTTTACTAAAGTATTCATGCCAATTCCTAGACATTTTAGCGGTGATTAAAAATGAAGTTTTAAGACGCAAGGAACAAATCGCGATTGACTATGTTAGACTGATGTTCGTGATTGACTTGAATGAATGACTGCCGAAAACTGACAAACATTGTTACTGTAATCAATTTCTTTACCACTGTTTTCACAATCTCATGTATCACTTACGTCACTATCTGTGTCTGTTTTTATTTCAAAAGGCATATGCTCCTTTCTGTCCTGCTATGATCTAATTTCTTAAATTATATTTTAAATGTATATTACACTTATAATTGACTTTATTATTTAAATTATAAACGATAATTTTCATTCATTTTCACTTTTAATTTCTCAGTTATTTCTTAAAACTTTTTCAAAACTTAAATGATACTTTACTAATTTTCATTAATTATTATTATTGGTTATTTTCAAATATTGTACTTTGAAAAATGTATCTCCTTGTAAACGTAAATAATTGTTAACACTAATTTGAACGCGATGAAATCTTATCGAAATTATGAGTAATACGTCACGGTAAATTATTAATTTAGTTATTTTATTTCGATGAATTACTTTAACGCTAAAACCTAACCGGAAACATAGTCGATGGTAAAGCCACCATCGGTAGAGGGGTCACTGATCTATTCTAGTAACCTCTATTCACGGTCGAAAATTATAAACTAAATAAGAAATGTTTAGTTGGAGTAATAACATTTAATCTGTAAAAATTTACAATGTAAATATAAATTAATAAATTTACAAAAACAATAATGCTTCAGTTGAATTTATAAATTACTTAAAATTCGGAAACTAACCATATTACACAATTAATTCGTGACGAATGAAATGTACCTAGTATTACATAAAAATCGTTGGATATAATATTATAGGTAAATAAATAAGGAATCAATTACGAAAATACTTATTCTCTATATTAATTATGGCATCAGATATTTTAATTAAATTTATACAATAAATATTCATTATTTTGAAATAATAATTTTTTCTTCACAATGTAAATCAATTAACATAAAATTTAAATTAATTATAGAAAAGATTTAATTTAAAATTCTATGTAAGAACCATTTAAATCGTAATATCAGAATTATCTGATACATTAACAGTAATTTGTCACTGTATTTGATTTGAAAAATAAACGCGTTAAATTTACGATATATAATGATAAAAAAATAATATACTATCATGTTCATTATAAATTGACAATATAATTATATTACATTCAAATATTAGGTTGTCAAGCATGAAATAGAACAAACTTCATGTTATTTATTTCAATTGCATATAACCTCATTTAGACGCTGAATTTTGGCATAATTTGTTTTTCGAGTGAAAGGTAATCTCTTCATCTTTCTAACGCATATTTCAGGTTGAAATATTTGTAATTTTTTTTTGTATTCGCGGTTAAGTGAGACTCCATTTCATACTTGATAACCTGATAATTTGTTAAAATTAATTTTTATTTTTAATTTATTCTATAAAATTTTCCAACGAAGTACTTTAAATAGTATACTTTAAATAGTAATAGGTATTAATCTATGATTTATACCGCAAATTTCAGAACACGGTACTTAAGTATAAATTAGAACAGGCTAATAAAGGATTGAACACATTTAATTGCGTTAGTCATTGTCATCTTCTCATTATCGCCAATTATGCTCGCTTCGATTCTTCTCTAGACCTGGAGTCTAGTAACCCGAGGAAATGACTGAAGAATGGGAAACATAAATTACGGTGAAAAATGGAAAGTGCCGAGCATGAACTAAAGCAGTATTTAGAGTCTGCCTGACAAAAGATCGTAATGGGTCTTCTATCACACGATGGGACCGCCAAGCGTTACAGAATCCTGAGTAAACACGTTTGAACGCTTATTGTCCTTTTATATCTGTATCGGCTTTTACAAGCATTAGTCACATCTATCTGCTCATTAATTTCATTTTCCCCAGATTGTATGGTTCTGTGAGAACACACATATGCGTTCATAACCCAAATCGAATGGTTATGCAAAACGCATATATGGGTTTCTAACCAAAATCGAATGGTTTTGTGAGAACACGTGTATGGGTTCATAGCACTGGAAGGGTTGAACTCCAAGGAGGTGTGAGGATTTACTCGCAAATCCTCGATGAACCCTCCGAATCTTATACATACAATGCCTACAAAAGAACGCATCAATTACTTACTTACAGTACTTACCTGACACATCGGACCTACGATGACCGTGTGGAAGCAACCTCACATATTCTTTGCCACATATTACTTTTTTTTCTCTTTCTTCACGCAATTTCATTAACATTCAGCCTGGAAGGAAGTTTGGAACGAACTAGTTCACATTAATATAATATATTTTCTTTATGTTTTATAGTTTCGTACAGCATCCAATGAAGTTTAGTAATTATTTTGCTTTCCATCTTCTATTTCCATCTTAATTGTTAAATATATTACAGAGAAGAATATTTGGAATAATTTTCTGTATTAGTGTACATGTACTTAGTACTTCCGTACATATATGATCCATTATGAAGTCAAATTGATTATCTCCATTTATCGAGTATTTAAAAATTTTAACTTTAAAACGCTTAATTGGTACGTATCTCTGCGTGTTTAAACTAAATGTCTTTAATAATTATGGTCAACGCTACGAAATGACGAAAAATTTTAGTTTTGAATAGCATGCTTTAGAAAGAATACATTCAGATTGAGTTTAGGAGTTATTTGCAAAATACAAAAATATGTATATGAAAGGAAAACACTTTTCTTCGAAGCATACGCGAAATTGATTCTGTAGTACAAATATTACATTAGAGCTATTATATTGTTGTATATAATATAAATTTGAGTGAATAAATATTAATAAGTGTAATACAAATATGTTTATTATGCTTCCTGTCTTTGAACACTTCTTATGGCATGATATTAATGTGAGAGAATCGGATTTTTATTATGTCATTTTATTTTTTAAGATGAGGAATTTCATAAAATTGGAAAACTTTGTCATATTTCTTTTCTGATTATTGCGATGGACCTCGGTATTTATTAAGCTATATACTATTTTGTTACATAATTTTTAAATTAATTTAATGAGTTTCAATTGTGTAGCGGATAATCAATACTTCGACTTGTCATTGTACATTAAATGTATAATACATATATCATTTATTACACATATTATTAATACTTCGACTTCATAGCCGATCATTAATAATAATAATATAAAATGATCACGTTCCGAAAATAGAATGAAGGAATAAAAGAACAGCCATATTGTTATATATTGTCCATAACAATAAATATTTTTCCTTGAATGCAGAAGAGGATATGGGAAAGCTCATCGAAGACAGTGGCGATAATCAACGGTTATGTCTTTCAATCGAAATGTTATTTATTTGAAAGCGGAATAGTTAATTACACCCATGGTGACATTTATTCTGTCTCACTTGATCGCCCTACAATACGTACGTTGATCTTCGTCATCGTCTTCGGCTAATAGCGATCACTGTCTGTAATCTTAGGAATATCAGCGGACTTCAACAGCCGTGTGGATGTAAACACGCTGTGATTTGGCTATTAAAAAACTTGGCTATTAAAAGTCGTAAAATACACTATATGAACACAGTTGATGGTAGTGCCATAATTGTGAGAAGAAATATAATGTTCAATGAAATAGCGAAATAGGAACTTGGATTAAAATAAATTCAAGTAATAAATGCCTAAAGATATGCAGATAGATCTAATGATAGATACAGTTTACTGCCCATCCTAGATTTCGGATAACTGAGGACCAGTGCAAAGAATTTTCATATATCTTGAGTAATAAATTTGTTACAGAAACATATTTCACTGCGAAAAGCTATCGGGGCAATTAGAATAATCAACTAGAACAATCAATTTTAAAGGTAGAAAACATCGGAAAGCTTTAGTTATCAACGGTTACAACGAACCAAGTTATTAACTTGGGAAAGTCTACACTGTAAGCTATCGATAAAAACTACCTAATGCTCTTGACACATTCATTAAAAAGGTGCCGCTTCACAGAATTCTGGTATATTGGATAATTAAGACCCAGCATTTGACCTCTCTGCTATTTTTCCGAAATTTATGAAACTGCAACGCTTAACACAGACACGAAGAAATTTTTTCATAACAAGTTTGACATTGGAACATTGGAAATTAGTGAAAGAATATTTGGGAGAGCTCTTGAGCCTAGCTAGCCTATCGAAGCCTATCCACCACTATTGAACATGCAGTACAGGATATAACGGAACATGTGTAATATCCAACAGATGTTGCCAAATCACAAGAGGCCCAAAATATACACCGATCAAATTTTACACTCAAAATACGCCAAAGAAAACATCTTTGAGAAATGTACTGCCAGACGTAAGTGACAACTCAGGAGGTACTCAAGTGATCTACCGAATATATTAACCAGACAACTAAAAAATTTACTTACCAAATTCAGGAATGATAATATACAGCGATACATCCGAAAGCTTTTTTCACAACAGCTTTTTTCGGAATCCAATTATTCGTTGTGGGAAGCTAGAAAACGACTTAAGATACCTATACAATATAAACGGAAATGAGAATAGATCCTTGGCGAATAAAGATGGCGATGAACAACTTTTTTCAAGGCATTTGGCAAGCAGGATTGTATCTATCTCTTGAGATTCCTTGCCAAGACTTTACCACCCTAACAGGATCCTTCTTTTCATTTTTTCCAAATAGTAGAAAAGGGAATCCCGAGGAGGCTCGTTATAATTATGAGAAGCAATCATAAATGACAAAAATATCATTCTTGTATGTCGATTTTGTTCTAGAATAAAACATTCAGCACTGGAACAAATACATGGTGCAGTCGATGGCATTGAAAAATTTTTGGAAAAATACAAGGTTTCAGCTCTGTAACTTTTAGGAATATGAGCCAGGAATTTGACCAAGTATGTCATGTACATACGTGTATATGACTAAAGTTAATGTTAATTCACCACATTATTTCCACAAGTTTCTTAAATAATATTTGCCGGAACGTCATTTCATAGTCAAGTACAGTGAAAGCTATTAAAGTATCCAGAAAATTCTAGCCGTTGTCGCTCCATCAAGTATAAACAACTGTATAATACGTTAGCGGACGACACGAATGCAGCAGTTCATCTATACAGGAAGATCTAAACGCAACAAGAAAGCTCTTAGAAAACAACCTACGCGAAATAAATAACTGGAGGGAAAAATGGAAACTGAAGATTAATGCAAGTACATATAGTATTTACTGAGAATAATAACTCCTGTACCGTCATATATTAGCAACGAAATATTACATAGTTGTTTAAATATTAAGAAATTCAAACAGTTTAGTAAAATATTGAGGCATCAATAACACTAGAGTTGAGGGAATTTCAATGGGATTAGTTAATCACAACTGTTGATAGATTTTTACATGTCCATAGTCGTCGTATGAGTATGAGAAGGAAAATGGAAAAAAATGATTTTGACTCGAGTAGAATTCGAGTAGAATTCGAGTCACTTTTTAATAAGCAATTTCCTTCATTATAATATATCGTAATGTCTATCTGTGTTTCAGCGATGCGGTACAGCTTAATAATTTTCTTTATTTGTCGACACTCTCTGTTAGCGTTTCATGCGAGTAACTAAGTAATAGTTTGTTCTTACATTAGCAGCACAACTATGTTTCCGAAGTTTTTTGAACAATGAAAAATGGAGAATTTCCAAAAATGTACGAAAAATATTTTATTCAAAGTATCGTCTCTCGCTAGCTACACGTTTTTAACATATTTCTCACAACACGCGATTATCACGACGATAATACGAGTCTTTGTACCGGATACCGTTTATCCAACCAATTTTGCATTTCCTCGAAATTGCCCAAGTGTAGCCCAGACAAGCCATGCGCCATCGACTTAGTCGATAGTCAAACTCTTTACTTTTGTCATATCTAATTATGGACTGCAGTCGTGTGAATGCTTTAGAGAGAAACATTCAGTTTTCACCGAGTTTCCAACTATGAACACCATTATTTGCGACCGTTATTTGGAACGTCACATCACGTGTGCTGGGTATGCATTGCGTCTTGAAACCAACCGTGCTTTTGTGTATTCACCTAAAGGAAATAATAATCTATGCTGCTGCCATTGCTAAATATATGGGTGAATCGAAATTATTTGTCAAGAAATTGGTTTCGCATTATGACGAAGCACAAACTTTCGATGATCTCTTCTGCATTGCTGCATTGAAACTGAAGATTGTGGATAAGGACTGCAAGCGGATATAAGTCTTACTTTCTAAAAATACTGAACTATCTATGCCTTAGGGACAGGTGAAACTGCAAGAGAAGGATTCAAATATTTCTGTAGAATCTATTAAATGTCATCTTCAGGTTGATGATATAAAATGGCGAAGCACTAGGAAGAAACTTTCGTTGACCGAAAAACATGTGTGCGAACGACTCGCCTTTGCGGAGCTCAATATTGACCGGATTTGATTTTCCTTGCACGGAAAAGCTTTGTTATTATCTGCAAAACATTGGTTCATAAAGGAGAAGTAGAAACAGGGCATGAGAACAACGATCCGAAACATCGGAGATGACTCTGTAATGAATAGAAAACTTCTGGTATCAATTGGCAGATGCGGCCATCAGAATCGAACGTTTGAGTATTCATAAAATAGAGTTATCATGGATGACATAGAAGGAGTTGATACTACAAACTTGCCATATTTGGAGGTCTCTGCTACAGGAGTATGCAACAAACTTGATGGAAGGTATGCCAAGAAGATACAAATCAATTGTCGTTGTTACAACAGCGATTCAAACGAAGACTGCCCGGAACATTATAGTGCACATTATCACTCGTTCGTGTCTCGTGGTTTATAGTACACGATTCCATTCTGGTCCCACCAAAAGCAGCGTTTCTTTCTGCGTTTCCGAACCGATTTGACCATGCCCTCGATTTCGACAGCCGCGAGTTTTTACGATTGGAATTTTCGGAATATATCCACTTCTTATCGACGGTAACAATTTATGCCTGAAATCCTTTCCTTTATGCAGCGAAGGAAAAATTTCAGAAGTGGCTCTCCGATTTTCTGTCTAAAGAAGGCTAGAAGAAACATGACTGAATGTCGACTACGTGTGTCGTTAGCACGTTTTATGAGCAATACCCGGAAACATAACTATGATCCTCGGCAAGGGCAGTATTGCGAAGATTGTGCGTAATGTCAAGAACTGTGTATGCTTACTTTAGAGAATTTCAGAGAAGAGTTTGCGCATTGTCATTTATGTGACAGAAAATTTCTAGCTGACAAATCGATAACTGTACTGATAAAACGTCTAAAAGTTTAATATTTAAAAATATAATATATTAATAGTTTTAGAGATCGAAGCAGGTCGTGTTCATCATGCGAAATGTTCACTACATTATTAGAATTATAACAGGCATTGATAGCCGCTCTATCTTATTTTCACATTTCAGTCGAACAGTAACGACAACTTCATCCGTTTTATAACCATCGTTTTTCATAACTATAGAATATTGCACGCAAACGAACCTTTCGATTTCTAAAGTAATTTCACCAATAAAACAAATGCACGTTTTCCTTGATTTATATAGCGATAATATTGAGTACTTCGATAATGTTGAAACCTATAGATTGTATGTAATGGCGACAATTCTTGACCTGCGCTTTAAAGTGCTCGAATCTGTGTTTCTACATTATCGAAAAAGAAAAACCGTTCATAAATTCTTGTTTTTCGTATGCATCTCGTGATAACACGCCATTTGATCAAATGTCA
The DNA here is from genome assembly GCF_051020765.1 of Lasioglossum baleicum. Lineage (NCBI taxonomy): Eukaryota > Metazoa > Arthropoda > Insecta > Hymenoptera > Halictidae > Lasioglossum > Lasioglossum baleicum. The sequence continues at coordinate 62,662 of NW_027469655.1, forward strand.
CGTAATCATACAGGTCGCTCTTCGACAGCGAAGTGAAGTAAAAAAATGGAGGTAATATATACTTTGTACCGAGAAAATAATTAGATAATTATATTCGAGAAGGTTATATTGGCAGATAGTTAAATCCATTGGAATATTGGAGAGTGTATAGTACAAAGTATCGTAATTTAGCGAGATTGGCAAACTTAATTTTGTCTGGACCTTTCACTCCAACATCGTTTGGAGGGGTGCAGAAAAGACAGAAAATATAATAAACATCGAGAAAAGTGTAGAGTAAAGTGTACAATGTTAAATCTTACGAATGAGTACAAGCATTACGAATGAGGAAATATATATTCCTCAACATTAGCTCATTGAGTCTTAAGAAATTTCTTTCTCAGAATGACCTTTGAAAACAGGTATAATAATTTTAAATAAATACTATCAGGTATTCTCATATCGCATAGTGTACAATAGTATATTGATTTGGATCATTGTTGTACTGCTGTATGTGTAGTATAAAAATGGTAAAGTGGACTATTTTTTTTTTTTACAAATTTTGTCCTAATCGTAGATTAGAATGAACATTAAACTGTATATTTGGAGAAATACATAAAAAAAAGATGTGTTTATAACAGTAACGTTCCAGATTTTATTTAAGCCGTGACAATGAAATTGCGTGTGTAAAACTAGCGAATGTACGTATTATTATAAATATACTTGAGATTAATCATTCATAGCGATGGAATATATAAATATCTCGCGAACAAATTTCTTTTTAGGATTCTTGTGTACTATCTGTACCTATTATTTCGAATAATATTCACAATTCACTATTGGTATTGTAGGAATTGGGTGGTGAAGGGCACTTTTTAAGTAACAGAAACGGTGTATTTGAATAACAATTACAGACTTAGCTTATATGTGGCACACTGACACTAACGATAGACTACAGAATACACTCTAAAACTGCTTAATAACTGACTAAGGACTAACTCTAGCCTCCGTTCTTGCACTCCTATTTAAACCTTTTATTCTATTCACCACAAAATTAAATTTTTTATATCCGATGCTTGATGATCTTTGCTTCTCAAATCATGTTTTGTTTTAATTGTTCTGAAAGAATAATACCATGTGTAGCGTACTCGGGGAAATAACTGAATTCAGTTGCACGATAACAGGATCAGTAAAGATTAATCAGAGGCGAAAAGTTCAACTTGTACAAATGTGATATATATATATTTAACCCTTAACACTTCTGTTGTGTACAAGTGTGAATATCGACCGGAGACTTCAACTTATTCTCGTCATATTTTGACTTGCAACTTCTTAAGTGTCAGACTTTAAATGATGCAATGGCGTGTAAATAATAATATTAATGTCATTCAAAACATCCTCTACTCCTTTCAGAAGTCGTATAATTTTTATTACAATATTTATATTATTAATTATATTCCATATATGTGTGATATTTTTGAATTTATTTTTTCATTAGAATGCAAACCGGGTCTGCGTTCATTGGCCTCACAGATTGTTTTTTTTTAACACATTATTATTATTTGGTAAGCAAACAAGACGCTTTTATTATAAACAAATTCGTTATATATACCTAAAGCGTTAAAGTTGTCTTTTAATTTATACAATTCACCGACCAAGCAAATGAGAATCATCTCATTATATTCGTATTCTTTATTATCTACATTTCTCTGTCTTCACAACTTGTCATCAAGGCCTGTTAGCTTTAATTCCTTCATCATCCTCGTCATTCTGTTGTAAGCACACATTTATAAGTGTAGGATTAGATTTCCTTTTTCCCTTGTCGAACACAAGTAGTACACAGTAAGAAAGTGGGCCCTGGTAGACAGAAAATTTGGACAGAGAGCATTCAACGTCTACAAGCTCTAATTCACCAGCAGAAATACTATAAAATCAAATTAGAATATGAAATGTGACTTCTGCTACTAATTTTATCATTTTTAAGGGATCCTATTAACCAGTTAACTTGTGGCGTCCTCGTTTGAGAGCGCGCACCGTTCTGTGTCACTAGAATCGAGCCACGGCGAGTATACTCGTCAATCACACAGTAAGTTGCGCTGGTAAGATATTAGATCAAAAAGATGGGTTTGCCTTATAAAATTGACAATTTTGTTATTAATATTTTCTTATTTGGTTAACATACACATATATTACATACGTATCAAACTGAAAACGCAATAAGAACTAAATATTATACATATGAAAGCAAGAATTTACATTCCTGCTGTGGAGTAGTATTCAGCGAAACAGGGTACTATACACAATGGGACATTGCAAATGTAACACCAGTAACGCGATTCCTTCCTGATCTTATGTTTATAGCAGTGTGAACACCTTCGTGTAGGGTTGTTTGTTTTTGATGTTCGGGGTATATAATCGGGAACATGATTCCCGCCCAATTAGCTTACATTAGATCTAAATGGCCGAGTTTGTGTCGATTTTTCTCTTTGAATTGACAAGAATGTCTTCAATAAAATAACACATAGTTCTAACATCAAACAATTGGCATTTACACCACCCGACAGGTAGGTAACTTCTGGCCACCAGGTATCAATAGGCTCAGCGCCTAATCGGCGTCACGAAATCACGTTATGCGAATTGGTAAGCTATTTCAGCCGTTGCATACGGGGACGCATAAGTACATCTCAAATTATTTATATTTTCTATTTGCTTGCTTTATCCCGCTATGGCCTCAAATTATTCTAAACACCTTGAAATTTGAGAATACGTTTCGATCTTCACAAAGATTACAATTTAAATGGCCAATGGTCACTACTTTGTACGCATGACGAGTATACTCGTCAATACACAAAATCGTACACTTCTCCATGACGAGTATACTCGTCGATCACAGTTAACTGGTTAAGAAATTAATTTGTCTTTGTACACCTTTAATTTATCCAACTCCCAAACTGGCTCTTCTCACTGTCTTCATAGTTTTATAACTAATTCTCCAGAATTTAAGATTTCCATCTCCGCCTACTCTTACTAAAATTGTATCATCCGGACTCAATGCATTGTGTAAGACATATTATATTGTCATTATATTGCCATGCTTACCAAATGAAATAACCTCTTTCATTGTACCAGCCTTCCATGGAATAATATCATTATCTACATATCTGTGGGTACTAATAAGTTCATTATATTTATTTATATATTTCAAAGTACAATCCACGTGCTCCGGATGGTTCCTGTCGGGCAGATGGTAATCCTCGAGGCGCCATACCGACCCGGATAGGTCGCAGTCACTGAACTGGCACTATTTGACATTGTGGATAAGATAAAAGGAAGAACCGGGCTATTGAGATAAACTTTTAATGTGATTTTATGGAAGAAAAGTGGATCAAGGTAGGTCGAGGATTAGTTTTTAATGGCGCTTTTTGATATTCAAGAAAATAGGAATGGAAATGCCGTTAAAGTTATCACGAGTAGATATAAATTTGATTTTGAGCGGTGTCGACTGTTGGGATCAGCATGCAAATCTTGTAAGCCGATGGGTATTATTACATAAGTAAATAAGGGCTCTGCCCTTGGAAATCTACCCGTGCTTCGTAGGAAGCCCAGGAGCACCGACATTGCACTTACGCACACGAACCGTCGAATTACCATCTCAGCTACGTTACCCGGCAGCGACGTACCCGAGAATCTCCAGAAAGGGTGGGGTACACACCCGAAATTATTCAACAAGTAATGGCGACTCGAGCGTCTCCAGTCGGCTGGGGAAGGGAGCTTATGTACGCGAACGAAGAAGAGGACCGCGAACCGTTAAAACACCATACCACACATTGCGGAAGATACTAGGAGCCAGTGATAGAAGAGTAATCTCTGGGAGCTTATGGGGCTTTATTCACAGTGGGAATTTATTCACAGTGATTGATATTTCCGTACTGTCGTTTTCCTGTTCATTTCTGTATACGGACAGCTCATAGTTCCCTATGTCAGTTCCTTTAGCCGGATACAAGGTTTCTTCTAATGTATCGGCTTTTGTGATCTGTCGTGACAATTCTAGAAAAATTCTTTCTATCTCCATAGAAGTGAATTCGTTTAGCGTCTGGTAGCTTTCCCATAGTCATATCGAGGTTTCCACAATTAGTTGAAAGACCTGACAATAAAGTATAAACGAAATCTTAATCACTTATCGCCACACCAGCGTCGCGAAGGTTAGTAATCTTTGTCCTTGTCAAATAGTTTCAATAGTTTTAGTTGCCTTTCACTTTTAGACGATAAAACTGCTTTTTCAGATGCATGATTATGAGTCTTATATTCGAGAATTTTGTCTTCCGAGCACTTCACTTCCCTCTATTGGAGAGACTATTTTTCTTACATTTGAGTCGATATGAAGACGGTCGAGGAGGGCGGCAGCCCCCAGGAACGTGGGACGCAGAGGTAGCACTTAGCCTCTCCCCAGAGGAGAGAGTTTTCGACGGGATCAACTAGGAGGTGGCTACGTACTTTAACTATATATATATATATATATATATATATATATATTATTATATATTATTATATATATATATTTTTTATTTTTTTTTTATTTTTTGGAAGATGGAAAAATGCGTTACGCAGATCGGACAATGTCGTTGTTCGGTAGTGGGGGACTCGGTAGTGGGGTCCCGTTCGCAGGGCATACCCACTAAAGCTCCACCTTGTATTATGCCTGTATGGCAGGCAACACCAATTTTCCGGCTGCACCGCGTCCTCAGCGCCCAGCGCCTCCTCTCTGCACTGTCTGCGTGACGTCGCCCGATTAACACTAGGTTTACGGATGTTTTTATATACCTATCTTCATGACGACCCGTCAGATTTACGTGTACAGAAAACTACGTATTTTCTTAAAAGATAAGACCATGAGTTTAATTTAAAAACAATTACGATATTAACAAATAAGTTGATTAAAGTATTAATCATTAAAGTATATATTATAAGTTGATTAAATCTCTTAATATTGTATAATTGGTGCAACTCACTCGTCAAATTGACGGGTCTCGTAAATCTTGTGTTAAGCACCCAGAAGAAGTTTGAGCTCCCTCTTCTTGAGTATTGCCATGTCCACGAGATCGTTAACAGAGGCCAAACTCCACACCTAGCAATAGGACAGTGTTGCAGATGTAATGTGTACCTGTTCAACTTGCTACCTCTGCCTAATCATTCCTTCCAGGCTCTGGTAGTACGTCACCTTGGTTTTATGCTTCATTCTCAAGTTGTCAACGGGAGCATCGGCCACGATCGCTTTATTTCCATGCTTAGCAACCAGATGGGGTTTCCGGATGCCATGTGGCGTCGCAAATGTGGGCTCTTCGTCCACTACTTCACAACGCTTCTGCAGGCCTCTCTGGGATACGCATCGATGGCATTGTGCCTCTCAATCCTGGCCTCATGGTCCGATGACACCGCTGGAGGATGTGTGTTGTGATTTTCATTTGGCTGCAGCCCGTGCGGCACGAGCGTTCGCACACTCCCCCCCTAGATGTTCGGGTGCGACTGGGTAGCGCAATTGTTCGCAATTTTTTCATATTAACGACGTCTTTTCCACTAAGGAAGCGACATTCCTCGACAATCCACTGATGTTGTTGTGGGACTTCAGATGACCCTGTAAGAGCCTTTCCGTCATTAGAACAGTGGTGCAGTGCGGTCCGTCACCGATCTATCTTAGCGCTGCTGTCCAGATCTTCACGGCCCTCTAGAAGTCTCCTTCTGGCTTTTCCAATCTTCAAGGGGCAGGTAAGAGATGGCTGGCTCCTCGTCTCAGTCTTTTATGAGATTCGTAAGTCTATCCCTTCTTCTCAGAGGTATCAGCCAGCGCATCGATGGCACCAACAGGTCACCATCCTTTGCTTTCGCGTGAATAAATGCGTTGGGCATATCATTGGGGAGCCCCAGTCATTTCCTAACAGCTCCCGGCACCATCGAGTTGATCTTCTTAAGTTTGCTCAGAGTGGTGCCGATGACGGTCAGTAGATGGGAAAGCCCCGTCAGCACCATTATTCTGAGAGCAGACAGCTGTTGTTCAGGCTTCAGAGGTGCTTTTGTTAACTTGCCCAACGCCGACCTAAGATAGTCTTGGTCCAATCCTTTTGTGCGTCCCTGGGGTAAAAATGGGACGCCCAGAAGATACTTCCAGATGTCAGTCATCCGCAGTGACGGTCAACGACTGCTCACCACAGGAGAACTTCAGTCCATCATCTACTACTGTCTTTTTTTTGTGTGATACCGTCTTAATGGCGGCGATGAATGACTTGGAGGTGTTAATCGTAAGCCTACGCCGCGCCAGATAGCTGTTTGCCTTTTTTTTTTTTTTTTTTTTTTTTTGGGTGTCGCAGGGGGAATCTTCCAAAGATGTCCCGGCCCCCTGAGGGGGAGGCCGGGGGTCTGTGGGATTCTTACCCACTAAACCCCCTGCGGTGGTCCGTCCTCTTCGCACCTAGGGAGTCTCGGGGGCGGGCAGCACCGTACCCGGGAGCCCAAGTCTACCGAGTACTCCCCAGCGACTTACCCTTTGCTGGGTTTTCCTCTTCGGGCTCCTCGCCCTTGTCCTCTTCTTTGTTCGGGTGGCGCCGCGTGACCACTCGCGCGACGCCGACACCCCTTGGTCTCGATCCCCTAACGGTCGGGCCCTCGACCGACCGTCCGAGACCCCCCCGTGGGCGGTAGGGCGAAGGACGGGGACTCGCCTCGCCTCCGGGGGCAGATAGCTGTTTGCCTGGTCCAACATAAACTGAAGCCCACGTGATGTGGACACCACCAGGCCAAGTCATAATAGCCCTTAGCAACACCTATCATCATATTAACCCTTATCGGTTGCTAGCTTTTCATGCGTGATTCTCACTAGGTCGTAGCTGATTTCGGTAAATATTCGAAACCTCTTTTAATCAGAAAAATATTTTATTCGATATCTCCAATATGAAGGAATGGTTTTACCTTGCACGTTTCACAGAAGGCAACTTACGATTCGAACATAATAAACAATCGTTATGTTTCCGTTCAGCATCAGGTTGTATGGTATGTACTTTTCCATCTAATCTATCCTGATTATCTGTAGTTGATGGCTTTCCATATCGCGGAGTCTCACCTTCACGGAAATTCCCAATTAGGGACATAACTACTTCCCGACTAAATTTTATATGAAACATTGGTTTACTGTTGTTATGTTTACAATCGGCTTTATACAAGATATAAGAATTCAAGGAGGATACTTCAATTCCCCAGAAAAAAACTTTCCGCTATCATTTTAATGTTCTGAGTAAAAAACAATACATAGATCCAAATTGGTCTGCACGTTTCACTCCGCCCATAAATTTGTTACAATTTAGAATTACTTCAGGTTTCTTAACTGTTTTAGTGCCAGGGGTTTTTAAAAGTCCACGTTGAATAGTGCCATGAAGCGCGATAGCGCTTCCTTCATTTATCTGCGAATAATGGAATAATGCGGATCAACGCAGTCGCGCTGCTCTTTTTTTCTTCGAAATATGCCGCCGGGCGCGCTTGCGCTTCAGATTGATCGGCAATTTTTTAATCGTAACAATTTCATTAGTTGCGTTAGAAGCGTTATACTGATCACTCAAAAGAAAAGAAAATGAAAGAAAATTTGTAATTACGAGAGGAAACTCTGAACACACGCGCGACAAGATTCATCCTGAATTGAGAGCGTTGCGAATTGACGATCGTGATCAAAAATAGCAACACACAGTACGCAAATAGCGAATTCGCGCTGCATGGCACTAAAACGGTTAATCTTATGGCATCCAGGTATCGTAACGGTTGGAGGAGTTCGGGATTATAAAGCCAAGCATTTCCTATTTTATCCCCCCCCCCCCCCCCCCAACTCCTGGAAGTTCGCTCCTGTCCTTGCGAGGTGAGCTGTTTCCATCTCTCTGTCTGTTGTTTCTTCAAAGAGATGCGCACGCCGTCGATATCGTCAAGCGTGGCTGGCCAGCTTAGCCCCACTGATTTGGTATACTTCCTCATTGTGCCTTCCTGCCCCCCTGTATGATTCTAAGATCTCCGGATCGGTACTTGCCTTCATCTTAATTCCGCTTTGAAGCACGGACAATTTAATTATATCCTCCACTCTTTGCACCCCGGGTCCACCATGGTTTTTACTTGTGTATATTACTCCATCCGTCGTCAGCGGATGGAGGTGTAAGATTTTCTTTATTATTTGTTTAATTCCATGGTCTAATGACTCGAGGTCTTTTAGTGGTGTCGTACTGGCGGTCAGATGATAAATATATCGGGGCAGGAAATATGTTCTGATTAGATTAACTTCCTGGTGGGGCTTTAAAGGATGACTTGTGGAACTTTATTCTGTTGGCTGGAGATTGAGTTATGGCTGGTTGGTGGCTGGGCCAGAGATCGATCTTCAACATATGCTCTGATATTTCTAGGCTTGGTGCGTTGGGGTGGATGGTGTATCTAATAATGTCGTATGATGGTTTTTTGATTTCGGCTGCATTGATTGGACATTTTCTTGACAGCAGAGTTTTGATACATATATATTTTTTGGGGGGCGCGGCGAGGGGTGGGGGTTATATTGCAGTGTATGCTGCGTATGTTATTATTGATACTGAATCTGAAGTTATTCTTGGTGCTATAGGTATTTTAGGTAGAGAATCTAAATGAAGATGACTAGTGCTCGTAAGGGTGTAATTGATAAATGTTTTTCTTTAGTGGTATATGAATACGATTCCCAATTTTCATGCATAATCTAGGAGTGATTCAAGGGCGTTAATTTAAATCCTTAAGATTCCTGGAAGGTAAATCGCGTCGATTGCCATATACTAATAAAGTTTTGTTAGGTGTTATTTGTAACGTGTAGTTGGGCTTGTTAGTTTCAATTATTGTGTAAGGTCCTATCCATTCTGGTGCAAGTTTGTTTTGTTTGTGGTCATTGTGTAAAAGTACTAAATCATTGGTATTGTATAAGTTTTGAATTCTGATTTTCCTATCTTGGTCTCTCTTATATCGTCTCTTATTTCCTTCGATCGAGATTTTTGCGTATTTGAGATAGTCTACGTGTCTTTGTTTCCATAGGTGAGAGAGTTCCGTTTTGGTTACTTTAGGTGGTAGAGATATTGAGGATGGAAAATTAGCTGGTCGTCCAAATGTTAGTTCGAATGGCGTGTAACTGTGGTCGAATGTATAGAAGTATTATAGGTCATAGATATTAATTTTAGGTGCTCATCCCAGTCTGTGGAATCTTCACTGATGCTGGTTCTGAGTAAATCTTTAACAGTACCATGAGTTCTTTCAAACCTTCCATTACTTTGCGGGTGGAAACTTGTGGTTTTTATATGTTTGATTTTAAATGTCCTTTTTTAAATTGTCCCATCATTTTACTAACGATATTCTGACCTTGATCCGTTAGGATGTGTTTCGGGGAAGAGAAAATATAAATGTAGTGATTTATAAGTTGGTCAATTATTGTTTCTGATCTTTGATTTTGTAAAGGAACGAGAATAAGGTATCCGGTTAAGTAGTCCTGCATAGAGAGTATAAACCGGTTTCCGTTGAAGGTGAGAGATAGGGGTCCAATGATATCCATGTCGATTTTATTGCAGGGATTGGAGGGGGTATCGGTCATGATAGCTTCCTCTCTTGGTCGTATACGCGTGAGTTTATTGCGTTGACACGTATCGCAGTTCTTTATGTAGTTTTGTATATCGTTACTAAGATTAGGCCATAAGTGATTTTGTCTAATAGCGTCAGTCGTTTTATTTTCTTCTAAGTGCTGTAAATTGTTATGTGTTTCTTTAATGATTTCTAATTTTTATTTTCACTGTACTCTTTAAATGGTGCTGTAGCTAGAGAGATTTCTTTATGTATGTGATCGGATAAAAATCTAAGCATTAATTGAATTGAAACAATCTCGTAATTTTAGAATCCTGAGGTTAGTCCGAAATGAGTTTTCGATAGTACTAAATCATGAAGTTTTATTAGCCATTGGACTTCGTTGTAGTTTCCCAGTGTTTGTGGATTTATCTGTTCATATGAAGGTTTGTTGTAGATGAGTTTCAAATTGGTTTTTGGAGGATTTGTTTTCCATGTGCAGTATAGTTCGTAAAGTGTGCGATTGTCTCGGGAGAGTCTTCTGGTAGTCGTTGTATGGTCATTTTGATTTTTACGGGTTCGTCTTTTGTGGATTCTAAGTGGGTATATAGGATGTCTCGATAAAGCGTCGGCTACTACGTTTTCTTTGCCCTTCTTGTATTCTATATCAAAGTCACATTCCTCGAGTTGTAATCGCCATTTCATTAATCCAGATGAGGGGTCTTTGATGTTTTTTAACCTAACTAAGGCTTGATGATCTGTCTGTATTGTAAACTTTCGTCCTAGTAAGTACTGTCGTAATCTTTTGATTTCTCAGACTATGGCTAAGAGTTCCTTTTTCAGATGACGTATAATTCCGTTCAGCGGGATTAACCCTTGGGGTCGGAAGGCGCCTCTCCGGCGCCACGACTATTCGGCCCGCAGGTTGGATGGCGCGCGAGCGGCGACAAGGGTGTTTATGTTACATTACGTTAGCTCCAAGTGATAGGAATGACTTACTGGTACTTGAAAAGGTTCCTAAACTGTTTATGTGGAAGACGCGAAACAACATCATACTGCGATACATGTCCAGATAAACCAAGAATACATCTTGGACAATGTTTTGTAAATTATCATACCAAACTAAAATACAGAGATTAAAATTACAAAATTATATTCTTAACACTAGATTTACGGGACCCGTGAATTTGACGGGTGAGTTGCTCCAATTATACAATATTAATAGATTTAATCAACTTATATTAAGTTTGTTAATATCATAATTGTTTTTAAATTAAACTCATGGTCTTATTTTGTAAGAAGATACGTAGTTTTCCTTACCTGTAAATCTCACGAGTCTCCATAAAAATAGGTATTCAAAAACGTCCGTAAACCTAGTGTTAATGGTATAAATATAGATAAACTATCAAAATATATCATTTTATAAGATAATTTATGTAAACGGTAATTTTATTGTACCTATAACGTGCCCGACACATTCGCGAAAATCGCGTCGACCTGCCACCTCACCCGACTGAAAATGTCGTCGACCGCAAAGGGTTAAGGGTCCATTGTCATCTCGTTCACGCTAGGTTTCGATTGTTCTGACGATTTGGAATGCTGAAGTGGATTCTTCTCCCTATGTTTGAGGTTGAGTTCGATTATCTCGTTCAAAGTTGGGTTCGATCTAGGTAGTTGAGGTGGGCATCTGGGTGTAGCTTGGTCTTCTTCTTCTTCTTCTGTGAGAAAGTAACATTCAATCTTCTTGAAAGCGTCAGCAAATTCTTGATTTTCCTTTGCTTGATCTATTTCATTTTGAGTAACTCTCATAGATAATTGTGTCTCTTGGATTTGATTTATTTGTAATATTAATCCTTTGCACTCCGAGCACTTTTTAGCAAGAGGTTTCAGCTACTTCGGAACATTTTGATCATGACCATCAGCTACTCCGAAAGTGTTTACAATGTTGCGACCGCGCAATTGAGAAAGGTCAAACACCCTGCCGTATCATTAAAGAAAGCTTGTATACATTTGAAAGCTATGTTTTATTAACAAAATTACGATGTAAAGAATATAACAATACATAAAAATAACAATTATCTTTTATAATTTTTCATAGTATGAAACCGTGAAAAGTAATCCCCAAGATGCATCCGTGGCTTTCCAGGACAAGTATCACAATACTCACTGGTTTCACGTCTTTCACCTTTCTTCTGCCTGTTTGAACAAACGACACAATCTGTTTCTTTGCCCTTCCGCATTACGTGAAGCTTCCCGTTTAGCCTTATCTCAACAGATGCAGAAGATGAAGCTCTCGATCTTTGTCGAAAATTGTTAACAAGTTGATCTACTAGTAGTTTCACATATTTCAAATGTGTCAATGGTTTCTCATTTCGGTTTATCTTTTTACAGTCTTATATATAATATATGAATTGATAACACAGACTTCCATGCCCCAAAAGAACATTTTCCTCCACCACTTCAGTGATTTCTTCAAAAAACAATACGTGGCTGCGTATTGATCGGCTCGATCAACACCGGCCATGGAAGCTGTGTAACTTGCAATTGCATTAGGTTTCCTAATGTTTATTTCCTTCCCTCCTCGCAGAATTTCTTCTTGCTGTCATCATTCCAGCATCACTCCACGTGCCCAAAAGGGAAACGACTCGATTGTCTTTCCAGGCTAAAAACAGGGCTTCCCCTTTTTTACTAATAAAGCTTTCCTGATGTGAAAACTTTTTTTCGGTAGCTTTGGAATACCTTTTCTATTTATTTTTATAGTTCCAGTTAAGTGGCACTTCATTTTCATTAATTCCCTCTGCCAAAGGTATACTGGTGTAATATCTGTCCGTAAGCATATGATATCCCTCTGCCTCGGGAATTCTATTTAGGAGTTTCTGATATAAATGTAGCGGAATCCTTGTCGTAACCGGTAGACCCGGACGGACAAGACGTTCCGACGTGAGACTCCCATAATACGGCAGAATGATGGAGTAAATGTAGCCTGTTTCCGAGTCCGCCATAGGTCAAAGTTCGGGGATAGTAGGCCTACTTCACAGTAACCCTTCGGTCCTCTTGCACGCAGTTACTTTCATCTTTCCGCACGTCTTGAGATAACATTAATTGAACGCCTGAGCCTAATTCGAGGCTGTTGTTTATTATTCCCGCGTTTTCGAGGAACGGCCCTAGCGTTCCTATCCAATCTACATTCATCGTTAATTCGGTCTCGTAATAATAGAGAGGAATAGCAATTACAGTTTACATTTCTTTTTACAAACTTTACTTTACGAGGAAATAAGCTTGACAAAATAACACAATACGAAAGGCAGACGGACGAGATTTCGTTTTATGAAAACAGAAAGGGCTGCTTACAGCTTTTCATACGCTAATTGCGAATCTAATAGGAGGGACTGCTTATCATTGGCTTATGAAATAAATAAATAGGAAATATTTTTAGGAAAATATTCTAAAGGTAGTAATTTTTCGTCGTTATCTTTATCGTCTGCTTTAAATGTCGCTAACCTTCCCTCGTAAAATAAAACTTGATGAATGAAATAAAAAGAAAATCTGATATAACAAATAAAATTCTAAATTTTCAAAAATTTATTACATAATTAGTATGGAAACCTTGATAACTTCTTTCACTAATAATATCACGTATACCGTTGCTATATTCGATGCCAACCGAAATTTTATCCCAAATTTGTTCGGTTAATTAAGCATGTATTGCGTAAATTTGAATGCAGTTTTCCGTGGATAGGTAAATATCGATAAGAGATGATGCCCAAAAGTAACAGGTTCCTTCTCTACGTTATCACGTATCATATTTATATCAAGTCAATATATTTGCCGTCAATATTGCCTTTTTCTTATAAATCACGCAGAAAGTGATACTTTATATCTATATGCTTGTTTCTTTGGTCGGATTCAGGATTTTTTATTAATTGCAACGCACTAATATTATCTGTGTTATCTGTCTTATCTATTATAACATGAAGTTAATAATATTTATTTTACAGTCGTTAAACAATTTTTTTAACCATATGATTTCTTTTGCCGTGATTGATAATGATACCCAGTGTTGCTGTTCAATTTGCAACGCAATTGATACATTCGTAAATTTACAAACCACGCCAGTTGATTCCGAAATCCCCATCTATTCTATAAAGTAAACGTATATCCGCGGTACATTTGAGAAATATTATTACTCTTTTTTACGAATAGCCAATGTACCGCAGTTAGGGTTATCTAAAACCGCAAGACTTATATGTGGTCTACTTATCGTTTGTAAGAACAGTAAATTGCCCACGGCTTGTATTCCAACTAACTTCTACTGGGGTTGATACATTAATCGCGTCTGTTAAATTAAATCTTTCGACAATATGCGTGTCAATATCATGGAATCCGGATCTGCAATCCGTCATGATTTATATATTATACAAATATTGCAGCTGCCGAATTTCTTACATCTTTGCTTCTATAACAAAGTGCGCACACATTGGTGAAGGATTCTTTCTTACCGAACTGGTTATACAGACTGATAAACAGTTGATGAATCCATTTCAAGTTAAACATTTTATTTGTTTGATTTATTTTGCTTTGACCATTGAAGATCCTAAATGTATTGAAATTTATGATTATAATTTAGTTTTTGCTGAAATTACGATTTGAATAGCAAATGTAACTAAATTTTACGCATGACGGATATAGTCGTCGCGACACGAAATTCCGCCATTTCTCTATGACACTGCTGACTAATTAATACTCTTCCTTACTAGCTAATACTTCTTCTTCGATACGTCTTCACCTCTAAAAAGAATTACTATTTTGCCGATTCAGCTCGTATCATTCCTTTTGTCTTAATAATCTGCTTTGGCAAATCTTCTGTTTCCAATATATAAAAGCTGTCGGGTTCATAGGCATTATCTGCATCATTCATCGTTCTGCACACCACGCAACCAGTGATACGGTATCGAATTGCTCTCTAAATAGGAACACGGAACCACCGCGAATCGCTTCGTAGATAGCATGACAGGAATACCTGCTTTCGATGGCTTTGTGCAAGATCTTACTTTTAGAAAACGAATAGGAAATCAGATCCTCGCAATTTCATTAACATTCAGCCTGAAAGGAAGTTTGGAAGGATGTAATTATCATTAATATAATATATTTTCTTTATGTCCTTGTTTTTTATGTTTTTTAATTTCGTGTAACGAAAATGAAAGTTTAGTAATTATTTAGCTTTCCATCTTGAGTGATGTTGATCATTTTTAAATGTTACTGAGAAGAAGATATCGAATAATTTTTTCTAGTCATATACACGTACTTACGTAGTACATACATACATATACGAACCATTGTGAAGCCAAATTGATTAACTTCCTTTATTGAACCTTTTAAAATTTTAACGTTGAAACGCTTAATTGGTACATACTTCTTCGTACTTAATCTAAATATTCTTAATAATTATAGTCAACTCTACAAAATGACAAAAAATTTTAGTTTTAATGGGAACCTTGCAGAAAGAATAGATCTTATTTCATGAACGGCTTTTCAGTCTTAGTTTTCGAGTTATATCCAAAATACCAAAATGAGTACATGAAAGAAAAAAATTTTTTTCTCCAAGCGAAAATTAGCGCGAAATTAAATCTATAAAACTAAAATCATATTTGAAGCTATTATATTGTTGTATATAATATAAAATTGAGTTAACAAATATTAATAACTGTAATACAAATATGTCTATTATGTTTCCAAAAATTCTTTTTGGAAGATATTAATCTGAGAGTATAGGATTTTTATCGAATCATCTTATTTTTTTATTAAATTCATGAATTTTATGAAATTGGCAGCCTTGTAATATTATTATGCTTAGCTTTGTAATTCGCCCAATGCAAACATGGAATAGAATTGTTTCTAGATGTACAAATAAT
The DNA here is from genome assembly GCF_051020765.1 of Lasioglossum baleicum. Classification (NCBI taxonomy): domain Eukaryota; kingdom Metazoa; phylum Arthropoda; class Insecta; order Hymenoptera; family Halictidae; genus Lasioglossum; species Lasioglossum baleicum. The sequence continues at coordinate 78,138 of NW_027469655.1, forward strand.
TGACATTTGGCTTGTATCAGGGACAAACTTGGCAAATGAAAATCTCATTAATATTTTTAGAATACAGTTCATCGTACACGACAATCGAGTGGAAAGCACGTGGCAGTAGTGCCATAATTATCAGGAGAAATATAATGTTCAATGAAATAGCGCCTATAATTTAGACGAGAGTGTATTGCGCATCCTAGACATCGGATGCCAATTCTAAAGATGTGAAAACTTTTTCGTTACCAACGGTTACAACGAGCAATGGGAAAGTGAACATAGTGACCTATCGATAAAAACTACATAATGTTCTTGACGTATTCGTAAAGAAAGTATTGCTCCACAGAATACTGTTATACATGATAATTGCGACCTAGAATTCGATTTCTCTGTCATCGTTCTAAAGTTTTCAACTGGAACGCTTAGCAAGGCAAATAGTGTCGGAGATTTAACGTGTCATACCTGCCACTAGGGCCTAATCGACACGGTCTCTATTTCTAACATCCCTATCGGCTCTGGAGGCCGGACCCCGAGCTCGAAGGACGCAGCTCCCCCACCGAGACGTCGCCGCCTCTATCCCGCGATGTAGGCAATACCACTGCCCCCGCGAGTCCAACCCATTTGGTCGACGCCGGAGTGGATTAGTCCCCGCGGTAGCAGTGCAAGCCATACTGGTCATACTTGCCGTGAGATGACCCACTTCCCGAATAAGGCCCTTGCAAGCCTCGACATGGATGGGGCCGACTCTGGTGCGTGGGGACGTCGTCACTCTCCAATAATCGCCATGAACAAGGTCCTACCTGCGCCCCTCGCATACCGGTACCTGCAAAGCTGCATTCGTTCAACATGCATTCTTTTTCTTTCAAACACCCCTCTTGCATACCGACAAAAACATTCATATTGTTCATTGCATACCAATACGTCACTCACTTCCACACTTCCCATCTACATTCACACGCACACGACATTCACTCAGGTTCCTTAGATCACCATACAATGGACATTCAGACAATACATGCACCGTAGACCTTCAGCACAGGCCTCATTTGCCCTATCACATTTATAACCATATTCCTCATGTATTCCAGATGCACTCTAAAATTCATTCGCTCACTCACCCAAATTCCTCCCTTTCATCAACATCATTACAGTCTTGCCTTCGGACACAGAGACTCCCACGCTTTCACCCCATTCACACACAGTTCCTATCCACTCCGTTCCCTTTCTCTCCACTTCCGCTGGGTTCTGTCCCTCAAACAAGCAGCAACAAGTCACCAGCATACTATGGTCACTCAGTCACTCAGCCGCCACCGGAGCCTACCCATCATCAGATTCCAAACGAACGGACCACAAATGGACCCCTGCGGACAGCCGCGCTCGCCCAACCCTCCATACGGCTTCATTTACACTAACCATACATGCCGTCCTGCCGCTGAAATAGCTCCTCCACAGAGCCATTTCGCGGCAGCCAACTTGTTCCAGTCGCTCGATGACTCTCACCCATTCCAAGTTGTCGAACGCTTCCTTAAAGCCCACAAACACACCCAACACATACATACATTCGCTACTATACTCATACTCTTTCACACTATTCCATGCACTGTACGTTGATTGGCCCGCGCGAAATTCGAGTTGGGCCTCATTCATACTACCTTCCACGCATCGTTCCAATTTGCCATCCATCATTTCCTCCAGCGTCTTGCCCAACACAGACAGCAGACTAATCGGTCTATAAGACGCAGGGTCCGATCGCGGTTCCTCCTGGGACTTCGGTAGAGCAATCACACACGCTTTCTTCCATACAGTGGGAAAATATCCCTCCGACAAGCATGCATCATACACGCACTTCAACCATCCAGGAATGGCCTCCCATGCAGCCCTCAACATTTCAGTATTTATGCCGTCTAAACCGGGCGCTTTCCTCAGTCTGGCTTTCCCAACCGCGACAGCCACTTCCTCCCGTTCGAAACACTCTCCTGAATATCTCGTTCTCCCATTCAAACCCACGTGCTCGATCTCACCCAGTCATACCTGAAGCTGGAAAGAAACACTCCATCGATGCATTAGCGCAATCACTCCACGTGGACAGAATCTCAGTCTCTCCCTCCTAATATTTCCTCTGCAGACCCTGTAAACAGGACCCCATGGATCCATGTTACGCGATTCACTAACGAATTGCCTCTAACTATTCTTTTTTCTCTTCTCAACATACTCTCGTATTCATTCAACAATTTCTTATACTCTCGCAAGCGCCCGTACACATTCTCGCATCTTCTCTTCCTCGCACGTTGGAACATTCACCTACATCCTCTCACCTTTCGCTTCATTTCATCTAACTCTCTTGTCCATCATACAATTCTCCTATCACACTAGCACTTTCTCTCTTTCATTCGCTTTCCATTCGCAACATGGATCCATGAAGTAATCTCATTTATCAAACAGTCCACGCTTACATCTTCCAATACATTCAATCCATTCTTCTTGGCACATTCTACCAGGTCATTAATATATTCTTCTCAGCATACGTCTTTGCATATCCATTTCTTAGACCTCTCAGACGCGCTCTCATCAGGCTCACCAGACAGCCTTAGCAAAGGCAAGAAGAACTCGCTTTAGAACAAGTTTGACAGTGGAACATTGGAAACTATTAAAATCATATTTGGGAGAGCACTTAAATCTAGCTAACCTATCGAACATCGGTGTTGCAAACCACAGGAGGCACAAACATTCGCCGATCAAATTTTCCATTAAAAATACGTCAAAGAGATCATGCTCGAGAAATTTGTGTGACAAATCAGCAGGCACCCCAAGCGATAAGAATTTACTTAATATATTGACCAGGCAACTTAATGATTTTATTATCAAATTCACAAATGTTAATATAAAGCGGTACATCCGAAACCTTTTTCTCACACTCGGAATCCAATTACTCGTTGTGGCAATCTAGAAGGAAGCACAAGATACCAATACAATATGATAGGAAAAGAGGATAGACACTGGCGAAAAAAAGATGACTATAAACAAGTTTTTACAAGACACCTAACATACACGTTTGTATCTACCCTCTTGACATTCCAGTTACTCGCCAAGACTTCACGACCATAACAGAATGCCTGAATTTAACAACGGTGGTGTGTCAGAGCTGTCGCTAATCCAAATAACAAGAAAGTTCCAGAAGATAGTGGTACGATCGGCAAAGAGTTACCAAAAAGGCTGTAGTCGCAGTAAACCAAATACATAAAGCAGTTACTGGATTCCAGTATTTTACCATTCAAATAAAGTTTGCCGAAATTATAGTAATACCCAGATCCCGAAAACCACTACGTGCATCTCAGATATTTTCCATCTTGCAAGCCTCTGTCTTTCTTATCCATTTTTTCTAAATTACTACGAAAAGGAATCCTGAGTAGGCTCGCAATAATTACGATCATAAATGATCGTAAATCATAAATGACGGAAATATCATTCCTACGCACCAATTTTGTTCCAGAACAAAACATGCAGTACAGGAACAAATACATAGGGCAGCCGATGCCATAGAAGAATGTTTGGAAAAATAAAAGGTTTCAGTTCTGTATCTTTTATGAATGTTAATCAGGAAGTTGATGATGTATAGTTAATTTACTATATTGTTCCTACAAGTTTCTTAAATCATATTTGTCGGAATGTCGTTTCAAAGTCAGGTACAGTGGAAGTTAATGTATCCAGAAAATTCTGGCTGTTGTTGCTCTGTCAAGTTTAAACAGTCGTCCTTTCCTTGTCCTTTCACAAGGCATAATGACAAGTACAAACACAACAATAATGCTCTTACAGAACAACCTACGCGAAGTAACTGAACGCAATAATGGAAATTGAAGATTAATGCAAGTAAATCGACACATCTAACATTTAATGAGAACAATAACTCGTATACC
>NW_027469656.1:0-81794 GCF_051020765.1 Lasioglossum baleicum
CAAACCGTTGTAAGACGTTACCTATTGCCATAGAGTCATACTTTTAACCGAAGGCCTTACCTTCCGAGAAACTATCCCGCTGTATCGAGATTATAACACAGTGCTCAGAGGTACAAAATAGTATAAATTATTGTGACGAGAACCTTAATTTCATGTATGAATTTGATGATCGAGTTTCACACCGTTCGAGATCGTTGCCATCTTCTGTGAGAGACGAACGCCTAAGTCAATAGGTTCACCTATCTCCTGATTCCAAGTGCCACACCATGTATACCTGGCGTAAATACGCATAAAAGCATTGGCAAGAGACAACTTAATTCGCGGTTTGAATATTGAATATTGAGAGTGTCAAACCGCAACAGAACGTTACTTATTCGTATAGAGTGAATCCCTTTACCGAAGGCCTTACTTTCCTGAAGCGTAAACAGCTGTAGGGAGTGCTTTGCTTAATGTTCACCGAAATGGATTATTAGATATTTCAGTAGGCGGATACTGTAATTTCGTGTATCAATAGGAATATCGATGGTCATAGCGTCTGTCGAAGATCCCACCTTCTTTGAGATTCGAGCGGCTAAGTTAGCAGCGTCAACTGTCCTGTAATTCCGAGCGCCAAACCAGGTACTCCGGGACCCAATTAGGTGTACACAATTAGCAATGAACACCTTCTTCCTCGTTTCAACAGGGTACTTTACCACCCGAGAAGTTACCCCACTGTTTGGAAGGTATAACTTCGTGTTCAGAGACACAAATTTGTATGTATTTTACAGACGGTAACCATAATTACGTGCATAAAACGGTAGATCGTGTGTCAAACCGTTTACGAACGTGACCACCATCATTCATTGTCTAACGGCTAAGTCAATAGCTTCTGCTATCCTATAATTCCGAGAATCAAGTGAAGTAATCCGGAAGTAAATGCGCTGTGCCATATTGGCGGTAATTCAATTCACGGTATGAATATTAAGGTTCTGGTTCAAAACGCTGTTGAACGTTACCTATTTCTATAGAGTCGAACTATTTACCGAAGGCCTTAACATCCGAGAACCTATCCCGCTGTATCGAGAGTATAACACTATGATAAGAGAAACAGATTCGTGTATATCTGAGTGACAGACAATATAATTTCATGCTTGTATTAGAATATCGAGCGTGTAACCGTACGAGAACTTTGCCATCGTCTTTGTGAGTCGAATGGCTAACTCAATAGCTTCGCCTATCCTGTTATTCCGAGAGACGGGACCTGGTATTCCAGGAGTAAATACGCTGAACAGTATTGACAACAGATACCCCAATTCACGGTTTGAATATTAGCGCATACTGCCATACCGTTGTAGAATGTAACCAATTGATATAAGGTAAAACGTTTTACAGAGGACATTACCCACCGAAACATTAACCCACTGTATCTAGAGAACGTAACCCGCTGAATCAAGCGTATAACTGGGTGTTAAGAGGAGCAAATTAGTATACACTTTAGTGAGGGGCACCTTAATTTAACGTATGAATTGGAAGGTCGAAGGACAGACCGTTCGTGAACGTTTCCAACTGGTATACAGTAAAAGGTTTTACCGAAGACCTTTCATCCCGCGAGCGTAACTCGCTGTATCGAAAGTGCAACTTCGAGTACAGGGACACAAATTAGTGCACATTTAAGTGCGGGGCCCCTTAATTTCATGTATAAATAGGAAGATTGAGGGTCAAAGCTTTGGAGAAAGTTTCCACCTTTATTGTGTGTCGCACAGAGCTAAGCCAGTTGCTTCACTTATCCTGTGATGCAGATAGTCACACTAGGTATTCCTGGAGAAAAGCCGCGGTACAGTTTTGCAGTAGACACCATGGAATGAATATAGAAGTGGAGAGACATGCCGATGAGGAATATTACAAATTCGTACAAAGTCATTGTTTTACTGAATACCGTACCGTACGAGAATATATTCCGCATCAGCGAATGCCATGCATAATGTTCACGGATACAGATTAGAGCACATTTTAGCTAGCGGACATGTAATTTTCGCGCATGAATAGCAAAATCAACAATTAAACCGATTGAGAACGTTACTCCCTTCTTTGAGTGTCGAACGGCTACGTCAATTGATTCATATTCTCTGTAATTCCGATAGCCAAACAAGGTATTCCGGGAGTATATTCTCTAGTCAGTATTGGCAATAGACGCCTTAACTCACGGTCTGAATATTAAAGTAGAGTGTCAAACCGTCGAAGAACATTACAAATTTGTATAAAGTCATTTCTTTTTCACAACACCTAACCTTCCGAGAACATATCCATTGTGGCGAGTATCTTGCGTAGTGCTCACGGAAACAAATTATTAGACGTTTTAGCAGACAGACACGTTATTTCCTTGTATGAGTAGCAAAATCGAGAGTCAATTCGTTGGATAACGTTACCACCGTTTTTGAGAGTCGAACGTCTATGTCACTATCATCACTTATGCTGTCATTCCGAGAGTCAAACTGGGCACTCCGGGAGTCTATCTGCTATTCAGTATTGGTTATGTCCACTATTGTTCGCGATTCTAATATTAAAGTAGAGCGTAAAACCGTTGTAAACTTTACCTATTCATATAGAGTAAAAGTTTCTACCGATGGCCTTACCTCCCGAGTAGTCTGACCCGCTGTAGGGAGTGCGTTACTCAGTGTGCACGCAAACATATAAGTTGAAATTTTATAGGAGCGCACCATCATTTCATGTATAAAATATAAGATAGAGGGTCAAAGCTTCCGATTACTTTATCAACTTCTTTGAGTCTCGATCGGCTAAGTAAGTAGCTCCACCTATCCTGTTACTCCGATAGAAAAACCAGGTATTCCGGGTGTCTATCCGCTGTACACTATAGGAAACGGAATCGATAATTCACGGCTTGAATATTAAATCACAGCATGAAACCGTTTTAAAACGATACGAGTTGGTATAAAGTCAAACTTTTTCGCAATTTTCTTACCTTCTGAGCAACTAACCCGCTGCAGAGAGTATATTCAATAGTGTATAGTGAAGCAAATTAGTAGACATTCTAGCAGACGGGCGCCTTATTTTCCACTCTGAATAGAAAAATCGACAGTCAAACGCTTCGAGAACGATCCCAGCTTCTTTGAGTGTCAAACGACTAAGCCAATAGCTTCACCAATCCTGTGACTCCGAGAGTCGCAACAGGTATATCAGGAGTAAATCCACTGTACAGTAATGGCTATGACACCTTAATTTGTGGTATGAATATTAAAGTAAAGCGTCAAACTGTCTGAGAGCGCCACCAATTAGAATAAGGTCAAACTTATTATTGAATACCTTTCACTCCGAAAGACTATCCCACTGTATCGAGGACGTAACATCGTGTTCAGCGGAACAAATTAATGAACATTTCAAGGACGATCAACTTAATTAGATATATAAATTATACGGGCGAGGGTCAAACCTTTCGAAAACGAAAACACCTACTTTGAGAGTCGAACGGCTAAGTCAATAGCTTCACCTATCGTTGATTGCGAAAGTCAAACCAGCCATACCGGGAGTGATTCCGCTGAAAGGTGTTGGTAACGAAATTGATATCAAATTTATTCCCCAATTGAATATTAAGGTAGTAGGTATAACCGTGATAGAACGGTTCCAATTCGCATACAGTCAACCTACTTACCGATGGCCTTACCGTCCGAGGTGTCGGGATGGTCCTGCTTCGTGTTCACAGAAACAAATATGTAGACATTTTAACATACGGACACCTTATTTTCATGAATGAATAGAAAAATCTAGAAGCAAAGCGTTCGAGACCGATATCACCTTCTATAATTTTGGACCGGCTCAGTCAATCACCTACACCATGATTCCGAGAGCTGTGCCACGTATTACGGGAGTAAATCCGCTGAACAATATTGGTAAAGAACACCTTAATTCACGGTATGAATATTAAAGTAGGGAATCCAACCGTTGAGAACATTACCAAATGGTATGAAGTCAAACATTTTATCGGATACCTGACCTTCCAAGAACCTAACACGCATGTAACGAGTGTCGTGCTCGGTGCTCACGAAAACAATTTACTAGACATTTTAACAGACGGGCTCCTCAGTTTCATGTATGATTAGCATAATCGCGTGGCAAACTGTTCCAGAATGCTACTACCTTCCTCATGTGTCGAAGGGCTAAGTCAATATCTCCACCTATCCTGTGATTCTGAGGGTCAAACCAAGTCTTCTGGGAGTAAATCGGCTTACACTATTGTCATTAGGCACCCTGATTCATGGTATCAATATGAAGGCAGATCGACAAACCGTTGGAGGACGATACCCATTCGTCTTACATTTTGAGAATATTACCCGCCGTATCGAGAGTATGAGTTCGTGGTTAGAAAAATACATTAGTATACATTTTAGTGATAGGCACCGTAATTTCAAGTATGACTCATGTCGGGAGTCAAGCCATTCAGGAACGATACCACCATCTTTGGGAATCGAATAGTTAAGTCTATTGCATCACATACCCTGTGATTCCGAGTGTCAAACCAGGTATTCCAGGTATACATCAGTTCATCTGGTCAGCATTGGCAATATGTACATTAATACACGGTTTGAATATTAAAGTAGAGAGTCAAATCATCGGACAACATTACCAATTTGTATAAAGTCATTTTTTTCCTTTTACATAACACCTTACCTTCCGAGAACATATCCGATTGTAGCGAGTGAATTGCGTACTGGTGACGGAAACAATTGATTAGATGATTCAGAAGGCGGACGCGTCATTTTCTTGAGTGAATAGCAAAATCGCGAGTCAATGCTTACGATAACGTTACCATCAGCTTTGAGAGTCGAACGGCTACATAAACTGCTACATCTGTCGTGTGATTCCGAGAGTCAAAGCTGGTATTTCACGAGTAAATCCGCTGAACGGTATTGGCAATAGACACCTTAACTCACAGTTTGAATATTTACGTATAGCGTGAAACCGATGCAGAATGATACCTATTCGTATAAAGCCATTCTTTTTACCGAAAACCATGCCATCCGTGAATCTAACCTGCTGTAGCGAGTGACTTGCTTAATTTTCGCGGAAACAAACTAGTAGACGTGATAGCAGGCGAGCACATCATTTTCATGTATAAATCTTAAAATCGAGAGTCAAACTGTTAGATATCGATTCCTTCTTCTTTGGGAGTGAAACGGCTGTCAATAGCTTCACCTATCCTGTGTTTCCGAGAGTCAAACAAGGTATACCGTTCAGGGAATGAAATTAGTATTCACTCCTAGACGGGCACGTTATCTTCATGTACTATTTAGAAGATCGAGGGTCAATGCGTTCGAGAACGTAACCACCTTCATTACATGTCGAACGGCTAAGTCTACGGCTTCACCAATCCTGTGATACCAAGAGTTAAACCAGGTAATCCGCGTCTAAACATGTTGTACAGTTTTGGCATTAGACGCGTAATTTCTCGGAATGAATATTAACTAGCAGAGTCAACGCGTTGTAGAGCGTTACCAATTGAGCAATAGTCAGACTTTTCACATCAGGCCTTAATTTACGAGAAGCAAACTCGCTGTATCGAGTGTATGACTTCGTGGTCAGAGAAGCAAAATGGTATAAATTTTAGTGATGGGCAACATAATTTCATATATGAATCAGTAGGTCGAGTGTCATTCCGTTCAAGAACGTTAGCACCATCATATAGACACGAATGGTTCAATCAACAGCAACATCTGTCCTCTGATTCCATGGTCAGACCAGGTCTTCCGGGAGCCAATCCGCAGTGCAGTATTTACGATGGACACTGTAGTTGACGGTATGAATATTAAAGTAGGGAGTAAATCATCGTAGATCGCTACCTAATGATATATTGTCAAACCTTTACCGGTGGCTCTAACTTCCTAAATCCGAACCCGATGCACATAGTGGCCTGTTTAGTGTTCACGAAAACTATTTAGCAGTCATTTTAGCAGACGGACACCTTATCTTTATGTATGACAAGCAAACTTGAGAGTCGAACCGCTCGAGATCGTTACCACCTCCATTGAGGGTCGAACTGTTACGTCACAAGCTTCTCATATCCTGTGATTCCGACTGTCAAACAAGGTATACCGGATGTAAATCAGCTGAACAGTATTGGCAATGGGCACATTAATTCACGGTTGAATATTAAAATTAAGCGTCAAGCCGGTTTGGAGCGTTACGAATTGGTATTGAGTCAAACATTTTACCGAGGGCCTTACATTCCGAGAAGCTGAACCGCCACATGGTGAGTATAACTTCGTGTTCAGGGACGACAGTTTGTATGCATTTTAGTGACGAGCAACTTAATTTCATGTATGCATTAGAATGTCGCGTGTCAAACAGTTCGGGAACGTGACCACCTTACTTGAAAGTCGAACTGCGAAGTCAATATCTCCACTTATCCTGGGATACCGACAGTCAAACTGGGCATTCCAGGAGTACATCCGCTGTACAGAATTGGCAATAGACGTATAACTTCTCGGCATGAGCATTAAAGTAGGGATTCAAATCGACGGAGAACATTATCAATTCCTATAACGTCATTCTTATTGCAGATTACGTTACCTTCTGAGAAGGTATCCCGTTGTATCGAGAGTATAACCCTGTGATAAGCGAAGCAAATTAGTATACATTCGGGTGACGATCAGCTTAAATTCAAGATTGAATTAGAAGATCCAGTGTCAAACTGTCCTCGAACATTGCCTTCCTTTTTGGGAGTCGAACCGCTGAGTCTATAGCTTTACCTATCCTGTGGATCGGAGAGTCAAACGAGATATTCCTGGAGTAAATCCCCTCACCAGTATTGGCAATAGACACCTTAATTCACGGTTCGAACATTGACGTATAGAGTCAAAAAGTCGACGAACGTAACCAATCACTATATAAATATTCCTTTCACCGAATACTGTATCACCCGCGGACGTATCCTGCTGTCGGGTATGTCTTGCTCAGTGCTAGCGGAAACAAATTGGTAGATATTTTAGTAGTTGGACACCTTATATCGACGTATGAGTAGCAACGTCGACAGTCAAACTGTTCGAAATGGATCGCACCTACATTCTGATTCGAACGGCTAAGTCGGTAGCTCCACCTATCCTGTTACTCCGATAGGAAAACCAGGTATTCCGGGTGTCTATCCGCTGTACACTATAGGAAACGGAATCGATAATTCACGGCTTGAATATTAAATCACAGTATGAAACCGTTTTAAAACGATACGAGTTGGTATAAAGTCAAACTTTTTCCCAATTTTCTTACCTTCTGAGCAACTAACCCGCTGCTGCGAGTGTATTCCATAGTGTATAGGGAAGCAAATTAGTAGACATTCTAGCAGACGGGCGCCTTATTTTCCACTCTGAATAGAAAAATCGACAGTCAAACGTTCGAGAACGATCCCAGCTTCTTTGAGTGTCAAACGACTAAGTCAATAGCTTCACCAATCCTGTGACTCCGAGAGTCACAACAGGTATATCAGGAGTAAATCCACTGTACAGTAATGGCAATGTGCACGTTGTTTCACGACATGGGTATAAAGGTAAAGAGTCAAGCCGATGGAGATCGTCACAACTTGGAATGGAGACAAACTTTTTGCCGAAAACCTTGCCGTCCGAGAATATAACCCGGTGTAGGGCGAGACTAACTTAATGTTCACCTAAACAAATAAGTGGGCATTTTACCAGACCGACACCTCATTTTCAAGTATGAATAGCAAAATCGAGAGTCTAACCGATCGAGAACGGTACCACCTACTTCGCTAGTAGCACAGATACGGCAATAGCACAACCTATGCTGTGATTACAAAATTCAAACCAGGTATTCCGGGATTAAATGCCCTGAACAGTATCGGCAAAGGACACCTTAGTTCACTGTATGAATATTAAAGTACAGTATGGGGCCGTTGTAGATCGTTACATATTCGTATAAAGTCATACTCATGACCGAAGGCCTTACCTTCCGACAAGCAGACCCGCCGCATCCAGATTATAGCTTCGTGTAGAGAAACACATTAGTATAAATTTTAGTGAAGGCACCTTAACTTCATGTATTAATTAGAATATTGATGGTCAAAGCGTTTGAGAATATTAACAACCTCTTTGAGATTCGTTCGGTTGAGTCAACAGCTTCACCTATCCTGCGGTACCGAGTGTCAAACCAGGTATTCTAGGAGGAAATCTGCCGTGCAGTATTGGCATTGGACATCCAATTTCAGCATACAGATATTAAAATTCAGAGTCAGACTGTTGTGGAACGTTACCTAATGGTATAGAGTTAAACCTTTTAGCGTAGGACTCACCTTCCGACAACATACCCATGGTATCGAGAATATATCCTCTTGATCAGAGAAACAAATTAGCATACATATTAGTGTTGGGCACCTTAATTTCATGTATAAATTAGGAGATCGAGTGCCAAACCGTTATACAACGTTACCACCCTCTCTGAGAGTCGAAAGCGTAAGTCAATAGCCCCACCCATCCAGTGATTCAGAGAGTCAAGCGAGGTAATCCGAGCGTAAATCCACTGATGAGCATTGGCAATAGAATCCTTAATTCACGGCCTGGGTATTAATGTAGAGCGTCAAACTGTTTGAGAGCGTTACCAATTGGTACAAAGTTAAACGTTACACTGAAGACCATACACTCCGAAAGCCTATCCCACTGAATGGCGGGTATAACATCGTGTTCATAGGAACAAATTAGTAAACATTTTATTGGCCCGCACCATAATATCATAAGTGAATAGGAAGATCAAGAGGCATACCCGTTTGATGACGTTACCAACTTCTTTTAGAGTCGCGTACCTAAGTCAATAGCTACAGCTATCCCGTGATTCTGAGAGCCAAACCAGATATTCCGAGTGTAAATCCGCTGATGAGTATTGACAATAGGTACGTTAATTAAAACAGAGATAATTAAAATAGAGCGCCACACCGTGTGAGAACGTTACTAATAGCCTGAGCTTTTCCGTTTTATCGAATGCCATGCCGTCCGAGAAGCTAACTCGCTGTATCGAGAGTATACCTACGTCTTTAGGGAAACACATTAGCAAACATTTTAGTGTCGTCACCTTTAATTCATGTATGAATTATGATATAGAGGTGCAAACCTATCGAGAACGTTGCCACCTCCTGAGAGAGACGAATAGCTACGTCAGTAGCATCACCCATCGACTACGATAGTTAAACCAGGTATACCGGGAGCAAATCCGCTGAGCAGTATTGGTAATAGACACCTTCATTCCAGGTCTGAGTACTAAAATAAAGCATCAAAGCGATTAAGAGCGTCGCCAATTGGTATGCAGTCAAACACTTCACCGGTGGCCTTACCTTCGGAGAAGCAAGCTGTTTCGAGGGTATAACTTGTTGCTCAGTAAAAGAAACTATATTTCATTTGAATGACTTACACGATAACTTCGTGTATGAATTAGAAGGTCGATGGTCAATCCGTTCGAGAATGATACCATCCTCTCTGAGAATCGAACTGTTATGTCAAAACCTCCACCTATTCTGTAATTCCGAGAGTCGAACTAGGTAATCCGAGTGTAAGTTCGGAGAAGGGTATTGGAAACAGCTACCTTAATTCGCGGAGTGAATATTAAAATAGAGCATCCAAACATTTGTGAACGTTACGAATTGCTATGAAGTCAAACGCTTTACCGAAGACCATATCGTCCGATAAGCTGACCCGCTGAATCGAAAGTATATCTTCGAGTTCACAGAAAGAAATTACTATACATTTTGGTGTCTGGCACCTTACTTTCATGTATGAATTAGAAGATCGAGTGTCAAACCCTTCGAGTACGTTACCACCTCGTTGAGAATCGTACGGCTAAGTCAGTCACTTCACATATTCTGTGATACCGAGAGGAATGCCAATTATTCCGGGTGTAAATGCCCTGTGCAGTGGTGGCTGTAGACACTTTAAGTCAGGGTTTGAATATTAAAGTAGAGCGTCAGTCCATATGACAACGCTACAAATTGGTATAAGGTCAAACACTTTACCGAGGACCTTACCCTCCGAAAGCCTAACGCGCTGTACCGAGAGTTTAACATGGTGTTCGGAGTATCAAGTTAGCATACATTTTAGTGACGAGTACTGTAATTCATGTACGAATTAGAAGTTCGAAGGCCATCCACTCGAGAGCGTCACCACCATCTGTTCGTTACGACGTGCAAAGTCTATAACTCTACCTATCCTGTGATTCCTAGAGTCAACCCAGGTAATCCGAGAGTAAATGGGCTGTACAGAATTGGCAATAGACACCTCAATTCACGGTTTGAATATTAAAATACAGCGTCCACATCGTTTGAGAACGCTACCACCCTCTTGGACTACGGAATAGTATTGGAAGTAGAAACTATAATTGACGGTTTGAATATTAAAATTGATCGTCAAGCCGTTTGAGAACATTACCATTTGTTATATAGTCAATCGTTTTACAAAAGGCTGAAAATTCCGCAAACCTCACCCGCTTCATGGAGTGTATAACTAAGTGTTCAGCGCATCAAGCTGGTAAACATGTTAATAACGGAGACCATAATTTCATTATGAATATGAAGATCGAGGGAAAATCCTTTGGAGGACGTTGCCACCTTCTGTTGAATACGAGTGACTAAGTCATCAGCTTCACCTGTCTTGTGATTCGGATTGCCAAACCAGGTACTGCTGGAGTAAATCTGTTGAACGGTATTGCCAATAGACAACTTGATTGTCCGTCTGAATGGTAAAGTAGAGGGACAAACCGTTTGAGAGCATTGCCAATTGGTGTAACGTCAAACGTTTTACCGAAGAAATACCACACTACAACTAGAGTATAACTTCGGGTTCAGAGAATCCTATTTGTACACATTATAGTGATTGCATCCTGATTTCATCCATGAATTAGAGCATGGCGGATAAAACATTTCCAGACCGATACCACCTTCAATGATATTCGAACGGCCAAATGAATAGCTTCACATATCCTGCGAATCCGGGACACTAAAAATGTATTCGGTGATTAAATCCGAAGGACAGTTTTGGGAATCGACACCTTAATTCAACGTTTGAATATTAATGTACAGCGTGAGACAGTTTGAGATCGTTTACAATTGGTATAAAATCAAACGTTTCTCCGAAAGTCATACCTTCTGTGGACCTCACCCGCCTCATCGAGAGAATAACTTTGTGTTCAGAGATAGAAATTAGTATTCATTTCAATGTCGGACACCGGTACTTTATGTATCAATTAGAAGATCCTGTGTCAAGCATTTCGAGAACGTTACCTCCCCCTTTGTGTGTCGAACGGCTAGGTCAAGAGCTTCATCTATTCTGTGAATCCTAGAGCCAAACGAGGTACTGCTGGAGTAAATTCGATGAATAGTATTGGCAATATACAACTTAATCCAGGGCATGAGTATTAAAGTACGGAGTCAAATCGTCAGAGAACATTACCAATTGTTACAAAGTCATTCTTTCTACCGACACGATACCTTCCGAGAACCTAATCTGATGTACGAACTGTCTTGCCTAGAGTTCAGGGACACAAATTAGTATACATTTTTGTGACGGGAACCTGAATTTCATGTACGAAATAGTGGATCAAGGGGCAAATGGTCCCAGAACGTTGCCGCCAGGTATGCGTGTCACACAACACAGTCACTAGCTTCAGCTATCCCGTGATTCCGAGAGTCAAACCGTGTATTCCAGGAGTAAATCTGCTAAACAGAATTGTCAAAAGACACGTTTACACACGGTTTGAATATTAATTTCGGGAGTCAATGCATTGCAGGACGTTAACCAATGGCACAGCGTCAAACCGTTTACCGAAGGCCTTATCGTCCGAGAACATATCCCGCTATATCGAAAGTATAATTTCGAGTTCAGAGAAGCAAATTATTATACATTTTAGAGACGGGCGCCATAATTTCATGTATGTATCACAATATACAGTATCAAACCTTTCGATAACATTGCCGCCATCTTTAAGAGACGAACGTCTAATTCAATAGCTTCATATATCCTGAGATTGGGAGAATCAAACCAGGTACTCCGGGAGTAAGTGCGCTGAACAATATTGGCATTAGACATCCTGTTTCACGGTATAAATATTAAAGTAGAGCGTGAATCCTTTTGAAAGCGATACAAATTGATATAAAATGTAACGTATTACCGAAGTCCTTACCATCCGCGATCGTAACCCTCTGTAGCGGCCGTCTTGATCGTCGTTCACGAAAACAAATTAGTAGTCATACTAAAAGGGAAGCACTACATTTTCATGAATAAATATCGTAATCTAGAGACAAACGGTTCGAGAAAGTTGCCACTTTGCTTAACACTCGTAAGGCTTAGACCACAGCTTCACATCTCCTGTGATTCCGAGAGTCAATCCTGTTATATCAGGAGCATTTCCACTGAACAGTATTGGCAATAGCTACCATTATTCACGATATGAATATTACAGTAGAAGGTCTATCCGTTGGAGAACATTACCGATTGGTGTGGAATCATTCTTTTACCGAATACATTACGTTACTATAACCTATCCCGCAGTAGCGAGTGTCATGCTTAGTACTCACGGAAAGAAATTAGTAGACATTATAGCTGCAGCACAACTTATTTTCGTACATAAATTGGAAGATCGAGTGTAAAACCGTTCGAGAATGTTACCACCTTCTTTGAGGGTCGAACGGCTAAGTGAATAGCTACTCCTATACTGTTATAACGATATCCAACCCAGGTATTCCGGTAGACATTCCAACGTACACTATTGGCAATGGACACCTTAATTCGTTGTTTGAATGTTAAAGTTGGGAGTTAAATCGTCTGAGAACATTACCAATTGCTATAAGGCTAGTCTTTTTGAAGAATACGTTACCTTCCGAGAATGTATCCGTCTGTATCGAGAGTATAAGTTCGTGATAAGTGAAACTAATGAGTAAACATTTTAGTGACGGGCACCCCAACTGCATGTATGAATAGAAAAATCTAGAGTCAAACGGTTGGTAAACGGTAGCATCTCTTTTAAGAACCGAACGGCTAAGTCAGTTGTTTCACACATCTTGTAATTCTGAGGGACAGACCATTCATTCGTGGAATCTATCTGCTGTGCAGTATTACCAATGGACACCTTAATTGACGATAAAAATATTGATGCCGACAGTCAAACCCTTCGAGAACGTTATCACTTCCTATGGAGTCCAAGCTTATACAGAAAAGCTTCCTTTCCGAGGAACGACACCCGCTGTAGCGAGAGTATAAATTCGTGCTCAGAGAAAGAAATTTGTATACCTTTTTGAAGCGGTCACCTTGCATTCATGTATAAAACAGAAGATCGAGTGTCAAATCTATTGGGAACGTTACCATGTTCCTTGATGTTCGAATGACTAAGTCCATAGCTTCCCCTATCCTGTGGTCCCGAGAGTCACACTAGGTATAGCAGGAATCAATCTGCTGTACACTATTGGTGATAGACACCTTAATTCACGTTTTGAATAATGAAGTACAGAGTCCAACCCTTGCAGAACATTACTTGTTAATATAATGTCAAAAGTTCTGCCGAAAACCTTACCCTACGAGAACGTAACCCGTTGTATCGAGAGTATAACTTCGTGGACAGCAAAGCAAAATAGTAAAAATTTTAGTGTCGGGCGACTTAAGTTCATCTATGAATTAGAAGATCGAAGGTCAAATCGTTTGAGATCGTTACCACCTTCTTCTCGAGTTGAACGTATAAGTCAATAGCTCTACCTATCCTATGATTCCACGAAAAACACAAGGTAATCCGAAAGAAAATCCGTTGAAGGGTATAGGTAATGGGCAACTCAATTCTCGGTTTGAATCGTAAAGCACACTGCCATAACGTAGCAGAACGGTACATATTGGTATCGGGTCAATCACATTACCGAGAGCCTCACCATCGTAGAAGCTAACCCGCAGTTTTGAGAGTATTTCTTCTTGTTCAGTGACGGGCAACTGAACATCATGTATGAGTCAGAAAATCGACTGCAAACCATTTCAGAACGTTACTACCGACTTTGAGACCCGAACGGCTAAGTCAATAGCGTCACCTATCCTGTGATTGCGAGAGTCAGACCAAGTGCTCCTTGAATAATCCATTGAATATTATTGGCAATAGACACCATAATGCAATTCCTGAGTATTAAGGTAGAGAGTCAAACCAATTTAGGTCATTACCACCTTCTTTGTGAGTCGAACGTCTAAGTCACCAGTTTCAAATGTCCTCTAAATCCAAGAGTCAAACCAGGTATACCGGGAGTAAATCCGCTGATCGGTATTGGCAATAGACACACTAATTCTCGGTATGAATAGTAAAGTACAGTGTCACATCGTTGTTGAAGGTTAATAATTTGTACTTAGTCATACCATTTCCCGCTGGCCGTACCTTCCGAGACGCTATCTAGCTGTATCGAGAGTATAACTTTGTGTTCAGGGAAGCAAGTTAGTATACATTTCAGTGACGGGCACCTTTATTTCATGTATGAAATAGAAGATCGGATGCCAAACCGTTAAAGAGTGCCATCACACTCTTTGAGTGTCGATCGGCTAAGTTGATAACTTCACCTATCCTGTGTATCCGAGTGACAAACCTTGTATTCCAGGAGTAATTGCGCTGAACACTATCGGAAATGGACACATGCATTGACTGTTTGAATGTTAAAGTTGAGAGATATATCGGCGAAGAAGATGATCAAATGTTACCACGTCATACGCTTTACCTGATACCTTACCATCCGAAAACATAACCCGCTGTATCGAGAGCATAACTTCGTGACCAGAGATACAAATTAGTGTACCTTCTGGTGACGGGCACATTAACCTTATGTATGAATTAAAGATCGAGTGCCAGACCGTTCTAGAAAGTTGTCACCTCCTGTGAAACTCGCATACCTAAGTCAATATCAGCACCCAACCTGTGATTGCGAGATGCAAATCAAGTATTCCAGGGGTAAATGCGCTGAACGGTTTTGGCAGTTGACACCCTAACCCACGGTATGAATATTAAAGTCGAGAGCCAAGCCGCTTGAGAACGTTACCAATTGGTATAAAATTCAAACGTTTTATCGAATAACTAATCTTTCTAGAACCAACCCCGAACTGGCGATTGCCAACCTTTGTGTTGAAGAAATCATATTAGTGGATATCTTAGCAGACCGTCAAAATAATTGCATATATGAATATGAAAATCCAGTTACAATCCGATCGAGAACGATTCCACCATTTTTCAGAACCGAACGGCTGAGTCAATAGTTTCATATATCCTGTTATTCCGTGGTTCAAGCCTGGCATTCTGGGCGTCTATATCAGTCTGCAGTATTACTAATGGACATATTAATTCACGTTTCGAATATTGAGGTCCAGAGTCAAACCCTTCGAGAACGTTATCAGTTGCTATGCAGCCGAAGCTTTTGCAGAAGATCTTACCATCCGACAAGCAACACCCGCTGTTGCGGAAGTATAAATTCGTTTTCAGAGAAGCAAATTGGTATACATCATAGGGACGGGATCCTTAATTTGATGTATGCAATAGAACATCGAGGGTCAAGCCGCACGAGGACGTTTCCAACCTCATTCAGAGTCGTACGGCTGAGTCGGAAGTTTCACCTGTCCTGTGATTCCGAAAGTCAAACAGGGTGTTACGGAGTTACATCGCTGAAGAGTATTGGCAATAGTCACCTTGATGCAGGGTTTGTATATTAATGCAGCGCGTTAAACTGTAGGTGAACTTTACGTATTCGTATTGATTCAAGCATTTCACTGGATATATTACCCTCCGAGGACCCATCTCGCTGTACTGATGGCATAACTACGTGCTCAAAGAAACAAATTTGTCCGCATTTCAGTGACAGTCACCTCAATTTCATGTATACAACAGAAGATCGAGTGTCAAGCCGTTCGTGAATGTTATCACCGTCTGTGAGGGACGAACGGATAACTGTATAGCTTCACCTATCCTGTGATTCCGGAAGTCAATCCAGCTATACCGGCAGTAAATCCGCTGAATATTAATGGCAATCGACATGTTAATTCACAGCTTCAAATATAAAGCAGAGCGACAAACCGTTGTTGAACGTTACTTATTCTTGTAGGTTCAATCTCTGTACCGAAGCCGTTACCATTCGTGAAAATAACTGGATGTATCGAGGGTGTAACGTCGTGTCCAGAGACACAAATTATTATCCCTTTTAGCCACTGGCACAATAATTTCACGTAAGAATTTAACGATGGATGGACAAACCGTTAGAAAACGATCGCACCTTCCTTGCGAGTCGAACGGCTAAGTCAATAGCTTCACCTATCCTGTGATTCCGTGAGACATGCCAGGTATTCCGCGGTAAATCCGAAGTTCAGTATTGGAATTACATACGCTATATTCCGTTTATAAATAGCATGGAACAGTGTCAAACCATTGTAGGACTTTACTTACTGCTATACAGTCAACCTTTTTACCGAAGGCCTTACCTTCCGAGAACATATCCCGCTGTACCGAGAGCATAACTTCATGTTCAGGGAAGCAAATTTATACCTAACTTTGTCAGTGGCACCTTAATTTCATGTATGAATAAGAATATCGAGGGATACACTGTTCGACAGCGTTGCCACCTTCATTGAGAGTCGCATATCTAGGGCAATATCTTCACCTATCCTGTGATTCCGAGAGTGAAACCTATCATTACGGGAGAAAACCCGGTGACTAATATAGCAATTGACACCATAATTCACGATTTGAACATTGAGGTAGAAAGACAAACTGTCGGAGATCATTACCAATTGGTATAGGGTCACTCTTTTTACCGAAAGCCTTACCTTTCTAGAACATAACCCGCTGTATCGAGAGAATAACTTCATGTTGAGAGAAACACATTAGTATATCTTTTATTGACGGGCACATTAATTTCATGTACGGAGTCGAAGATCGAGTGGCAAACCGCTCGAGAACGATGCCACCTTCTGTGTGAGACGAGCGGATAAATCAATAGCTTCAACTATCCCGTGATTCCGAGAGGCAGGCCTGGAAAACCGGGAGTAAATCCGCTGAACTGTATTGCAAATAGGCACCTTAATTCACGGTTTTAGTAAATAAGTAGAGCGGCTAACCATTTTAGATCATTGTCAACTGGTATGAAATCAAACACATTACCGATGACCTTAACCTCGGAGAAGCAAACTCGCCGTGTCATGGGTATAGCATCGTGTTCAGAGGAACAAATTAATATACATTTTAGTGGCGGGCACCTTATCGTCGTGTATGAATTAGAAGATCCAATGCCAAACCGTTCGAGAAAGTTACCACGTTCTGTGAGAGTCGATGGGCCAAGACAGTAGCTTCAGCTATCCTGTGCTTGCGAGGGTCAAACGAGGTACTCCGGGTGTACATACGCTGAAGAGTATTGCCAGTAGGTACCTTAATTCACGGTATAAATGTTTCTGAACTGAGTAATACAGCCAGAGAACATTATCAATTAAAATAAAATAATTCTGTTTACATAATACATTACTTTCTGAGAACGTAACGCGCTGCAGCAAGAGTCCTCCTTAGTGTGCAAGGAATCAAATTAGTAGACACTTTAGAAATCGGACACTTTATTTGTACGTATCAATAGTAAGATGGTGGGTCCAATCGTGCGAGGCGGTACCACCTTCCATGAGTGTCAAACGGCTCAATCAATAGCATCACCTATCATGCGATTGCGATTGTCAATCCAGGTAATCCGGGAGTAAATCTGCTGAGCAGTAATGGCAATAGGCACCTTAATTCATGGTATGCATATTAATGTACAGATCCAAGCCGTTGTAGATCATTACTTATTGTTATAGAGTCAAACGTTTTATAGAAGTCATTGCCTTCGAGAAGCTGACCCGACGTATCGTGAGTATAACTTGGTGTACGTAGATGTAAATTAATATACGTTTTAGTAATAGGGGCCTTTGCTGCATGCATGTACCAGAAAATCGAGTATCAAATGTTTCGGGAACGTTGCCGCCTTCTTTGAGGGTAGAACGGTTATGCCAATAGCTTCACCTGCCCGGTGATTCGAGAGACAAACCAGGTATTCCGGGGTAAGTCCGCTGAATAGATTTGGCAATAGGCACCTTCCTTCACGGTATGAATATTAAAGTAGAGAGTCAATCCTTCGGAGAAAAGTACCAATTGGAATAAGGTCAAACGACTTTCTGAAGGACTTACACTCAGAAAGCATAACGCGCTGTATCGAGAGTATAACAAGGTGCTCATACGAAAATTTGGTACACATTCTAGTCAGGGGCACCTTAATTACATGTCTGAATTAGATGATCAAGCGTAAAACCGTTTGAGAACGTTACCCCCATTATTTAGAGTCGCACAGCTACGCCAATAGCTACACGTATTCTGTGATTCCGATAGTCAAACCAGGTATTCCTGGAGTAAATCCGCTGATCATTATTGTCAGCAGACACTTTTGTTCGCTGTATGAATATTATAGTACAGAGTCGAACCGGCGGCGAACATTACAATCCGTTTTAAGTCATTCTTTATACCGAAAACATTACAATCCGGGAACCTACTACGCTGTAGCGAGTGTCCCGCTTTTTGCTCACGGAAGCAAATTAGTAGATACTATAGCGGACAGACACCGCATTCTTGTGTATAAATATCAACATCGAGGGTCAACCTGTGCGAGAACGATACCACCTTCTTTTAGCGTAGCATAGCTAAGACAATAATTTCACATGTCCTGTTATTCCGACAGTCAAACCAGGTATTCCCGGAGTTAATCCGCTGAAGAGTATTGGCAATTAACATCATATTTCACGGTTTAAATATTAAAGTACGGCGTCAAACCGTTTTAGATCGTTGCCAATTGATATAAAGTCAAACACTTTACCGGTGGCCTTACCTTCGGAGCAGCTAACCCGCCGTTTGGTGAGTATAAAACTGGGTTCCGTGGAACGAACTAGTGTACATTTTAGCGACTGGCACCTTAATTTCAATGTATGGAATAGATGCTCGCGGGACAAACTGTTCCAGAACATTATCACCTTCTTATAGAGGCGAACGACTATGTCAGTAGCCTCAGCTATCCTGTGCTTTCTAGGGTCAAACCAAGTATTCCGGCTGTTGATACACTGAAGAATATTGCCAATAGACACTTTAGTTCATGGTATGAATATTAATATACAGGTCCAAACCGTTGTAGAACGTTACTTATTGCTATAGGGTCATACTTTTCACTGAAGGCCTTGCCTTCGAGAAGCTAACTCGATGTATCTTCAGTTTAACGCCCCGTTCAGAGGTACAATCTAGTACACATTTTAGTGATGAGCACCTCAATTTCATGCATGTATTATAATATTGAGGGTCAATCCTCAAGTGAACGTTACCACCGTCCTTGAGAGTCGAGCGGATAAGTCAGTGCCTCCACCTATCCTGTGATTTCGAGAGTCAAACCAGGTAATCCGAGAGTACATCCGCTGAAGGGTATTGGCATTAGACACCTTAATTCACGGATTGAATACTAAAGTACAGAGGCTAAACGTTGTAGACCGTAGCCTATTGGTATAATGTCAAAAGTTTTCCGAAGACCTTTCCCTCCTAGAATTATCCTGCTGTATCGATAGTGTAACTTCGTGTTCAGAGATACAAATTGCTCTAAATTGTAGTACCGGGTACAGTAATTTCATGTATGCATGAGAAGATCTAGAGGCACATCTTTTCACTACGTTACCACCTTCTTTGTGAAATCGCACATCTAACACAATAGCTTCACCTATCATGTGGTTGCGAGGGTCACACAGGGTACATCAGGAGTATTTCAACAGTATTGACAGTATATAACAGTATTCGCAATGGACCCCTTAGTTTACGGTTTGACTATTAAAGTAGTGCGTGAAACCGCTGTGAGGGTGTTACCAGTTGCTATAAAGTCATTATTATTAACCTATACCTTACATTTCGAGTTCTCAAACCGCCGTAGCGATTGTATTGCTTCGGGTTCACAGGAACGAATTAGTCGAGCTTTTAGCAGGCGGACACCATATTGTTACGTATAAATAGGAAGATCGAATATCAAACGGTCCGAGAACGTTACCACCCTGTTTGTGATTCGAACGGCTGAGTCAACAGCTTCATCAGCAGTTTCGATTCCGAGAGTCAAGCCTGGAATTCCAGGAGTGAATCCGCTGAAAAGTATTGTCAGTTGAAACATTAATTCTCGGTACGAATATTATAGTAGAACGTCAAACCGTTGTAGAACATTACCTATTGTTATACTGTCAAACTTTTTCGCATGGCCTTACCAGCCGAGAAACAATCCCGATGCATCGAGCGTATAGCTTCGTGTTTATTGAAGAATATTTGTACACATTCTGCTGACGGGCACCTTAAATTCCTGCACGAATTAGAAGATCGAGGTGCAACCTGGTCCAGAACGTTACCACCATCTGTGAGAGTCGCAGAGCGAAGTCAATAGCTTCACGTATCT
This sequence comes from Lasioglossum baleicum, assembly GCF_051020765.1. Taxonomy (NCBI): domain Eukaryota; kingdom Metazoa; phylum Arthropoda; class Insecta; order Hymenoptera; family Halictidae; genus Lasioglossum; species Lasioglossum baleicum. The sequence goes on from NW_027469656.1 coordinate 20,459, forward strand.
CGTGATTCCTGGAGCCAAACCAGATATTCCGGGTGTAAATCCTCTGAACATCATTGGTAATAAACACCGTCATTCACGGCCTGAATATTAAAATAGGACGTTAAACCCTCCGAGAGCGTTGCCACCCTCTTTTAGGGTCGGACGGCTATGCCGATAGCTTCACCTATCCTATGATTCCGAGAATGAAATCAGGTATTAAGCAAGTAAATCTGCTTTTCAGTATGGTCATTAGGCACCCTATTTCACGGTGTAAATATTATACTACACAGTCACACCGTCGTAGCACGTTACCTATTGGCAAATAGTCAAACCATTCACAGAAGGCCTTACCATCGAGAAGCTAACCTGCTGCACCGAGAGTATAACTTTGTGATCACAGATACAAATTGGTATATATTTTAGTGGCGGGCACCGTAATTTCATGCATGGATTAGAAGATCAGGTGTGAAATCGTTCGAGATCGTTACCAACTTCTCTGGGATTTGAGCGGCTGAGTCAATAGCTCCTCCTATATGTACGATTCCAAGAGTCAAGCCGTGTATTCCAGGAGTAACTCCGCTATACAATAATGGCAATGGACACCTAAATTCGCAGAGTGTATATTAAAAAAGAGCGCCAAACCGTTTGAGATCGATACCAATTGGATAACGTCATACTCCTTGCCTGATAAATTACCTTCCGAGAACATAACACGCTGTATCGTGGATATAACTTCGTGCTCAGAGAATCAAATCAGTAGACATTTAAGCAGACGTACACTTTAATTTCATCTATTAATGGGAAGATCTAGGATCACACGGTTCGAGATCTATACCACCTTGTGAGAGTTGCGAACTACTAAGTCAATAGCTTCACCACATATCCTGTGATTCCGAGAGCCAAACCACGTATTGCTGGAATAAATCTACTCAACACTGCTCCCAATGTACACCATAATTCTCGGCTTGAATAGTAAAGAAGAGCGCCAAACCGTTTGAGAACATTGCAAATTGGTATAAAGTAAAACGATTTACAGAGACCTTACCTTCCGCGAACCTCTCCCGCATCATCGAGAATGCAAGTTCGTGTTCAGAGAAGCAAATTCGTATACCTTTTCGTGACGCACAGCTTAATTTCATGTACCAATTAGAAGATCGATCGTCAATCCGTTCGGGAACGTTTCCGCTTTCCTTGACAGTCGAACGGTTAAGCCAACAGCATCACCAGTCCTGTGATTCCGACTGTCAAACCAGGTATACCGGGAGTAAATCCGCCATAAAGTATTTCCATTATACACCCTATCTCACGGTATAGATATTAAACTACAGAGTCAAGACGTTATAGAACGTTTTCTATTGGTATGGTGTGAAACATTTCCCCGAAGACCTTACTTTCCAAGAACCTTCCCCTTTGAACTGAGGGAATATCCTCGTGTCCCGGAAACAAATTAGTACTCACATTAGTGACGCGCACCTTGATTTCATGTCTGAATTACGAATTAGAGTGTCAAACTTTTCGAGAACATTTCCACTTTCCTAGCGAGTTGGACGGCTGAGTCAATAGCTTCACCTCTCCTGTAATTCCGAAGCTCAAACCAGGTAGTTCTGGAGTAAATCCGCCGAATAGTAGTGGCAATAGACATGCCAATTCTAGGCATGAATATTAGAGTAGAGAGTCAAGCCGACGGAGAACATTACGAATTGCTATATAATAATTCATTTGTCGAGTACCTCACCTTCCTAGAACATAGCACGCTGCAGCGAGTGTCTTGCTTAGAGCTCACGGAAACAAATTAGTAGACAATTTTGCAGATGGAAACCTTATTTTTGTGTATGTGTAAAATAATCGCGACTCAAATCTATCGAGAACGATCCCAACTTCTTTACTGGACGAATGGTTAAGTGAATGTCTTCACCTATCCTGATATTTCGATAGTCAATCCAGGTACCCCAGGAGTCAATCCGATGAACAGTATTGGCAATAGACACCTTATCTCACGGTGTGAAAATTAAAGTGCAAGCTTTAACCGACGGAGATCATTAGCAATTGCTATGTAGTATCATGTATCCTAATTTCATGTGTGAATTAGAAGGTGGAGGGTAAAACATTTCGATTCTGTTACCACCTTCAATGATATTCGAACGGATAAATGAATAGCTTCACATATCCTGCTAATCGAGGAGTGAAAAAATGTATTCCAGGTTTAAATCCGATGGAAAAATTTGGGAACGGTCACCTTAATTCAATGTTTGAATACCAAAGTAGAGCGTGAAACCGCTTGTGAATCTTACCTACTTTAGTGACGTGCACCTTAATTTCTTGTACGAATTAGCAGATCGAGTGTCGAACCGTTCGAGAACGTCACCATCTTCGTTGCGAGTAGAACGGCCAAGTTAATAGCTCCACCAATACTTGTGATTTCGCGCGTCAAATCAGTCATTACGGGATAAAATCCGGTTAACAATATAGACAATTGGCATGATAAATCACGGTTTGAACATTAAAGTAGATGCAAAAACTGTAGGAAATCGTCACCGAATGGTATAGAGTCACTATTTTTACCGAAGGCCATACCTCCCGAGAACGTATGCCGCTGCATCGAGAGTATAATTGCGTGTATAGAGATCCACATTAGAATACATTTTAGTGACAGCAATATAAATTTATTTATATATTACAGTACCGATGGTGCAACCGTTCGAGACCGTTACCACCCTCCTTAAACAGACGAACGGCTAGGTCAACAGCACCTCCTATCCGGTGATTCCGAGAGTCACATCAGGGAATACTGGAGTAAAGCCGATGAACATTAGTTGCAATGGACACCACAATTCACGGTTAGAATATTAAAATAGGGCGACGCACGGTTTGAGACCGCTACCAACTGCTTTAAAGTCAAACGCATAACCGAAGATCTTACCTACCGCGAACCACACCCGCTTCATCTAGAGTATAATTTTGTGTTCAGAGAAAGAAGTTAGCATTCATTTCAGTGACAGAAACATTAACTTCATGTATGAATTAGAAAATAGAGTGTGAAACAATGCGAGGTCGGAACCACCATCTTTGAGTGTCGAGCGGCTAAGACTATAGCTTCTCCCATCCTATGACTCCGACAGTCAAACCAGTTATTCCGAGAGTAAGTTTACTGTGCACTATTGGCACTGGACACCTTAATTCACGGTTTGAATATTAAAGTAGAGCGTCAATCTGATTAAGAAAGCAGCAAATGGTATAAAGTCAAACGCTTTACTGAAGACCTTACGCCCCGATCTTCGAATCCTCTCCGATCGAGAGTATAACATCATGCTCAGAGGAACATATTACTATACATTATAGATAATGGCACCTTAATTTAATGTATCAATTAAAAGATAGATGGTGATATAGTTATGGTATATATTTAAATTTTTTTCCGAGGGCCTTAACTTCCGAGAAGCTATCCCGCTGTATCGAGCGTATTGCGACGTGCTCAGGGCAACAAATCAGTGTACATCCTAGTGTCGCGCAACTTAATTGAATCTATGATTTAGATGATCGGCGGTTAAACTATTCGTGAACGTTACCACCTTCTGTTAGAGACGAACGGCAGAGTCATTAGCTCACCTATTCTTGTGATTCCGAGAGTCCAACCTGGTATTCCAGGCGTAAATCCACTGCATAGTATTGACATGAGATACCTCATTCACGGTTTGAATATTAAACCGGAACGTCAAGCCGTTGTAGAACGTTAGCTATTGGTATAGAGTCAAGCATTTTGCTGAGAGCCGTCCCTTCGGAGATGATGTCTCGTCGTATAGTGGGTATAAGATCGTGATCAGAGAAATATATTGGTTATCAATTCAGAGACCGGCACCGTAAATTCATGCATGAATTGGAAGATGGATGGTCAAACCGGTCGAGAACTTTGCCACATTCTGCGAGAGCCGAACGCCTAGGACAATAGCTTCACGTATCCTGTGATTCCGAGAGTTAAATAAGGTAATCAGGCGAGTATGTCCGCTGGAGTTTATAGACAACTGACACCTTAATTCACGGTATAAATGTTAATATACTGAGACAAACCGACAGAGAGCATTACCGATTCGTATAAAGTCCATCCTCTCACCGAATACCATACTTTCCAAGAACCTAACCCGCTGTAGCGAGTGTCCTGCTTAATGTGCACGGAAACGAATTAGACACTTTAGCGGACAAACACGACATGTTTGTGTATAAATATCAATATTGAGAGTCCATGCGTTCCAGAACGTTACATTCTTCCTTGTGCACCGCACCGCTAAGTCAATAGCTTCACCTATCACGTGATTCCGAAAGTCATCAGCTATTCCGTAAGTAAATCTGCTTAATGGTATTGGCAATCGACACCTTAATTCACGGTTTGAATGTTAACGAAGAGCGTCAAACGCTTGTAGAACTTTACCGATTCGAAGAGAGTCAAACCTATTACCGACGGCCATTGCTTCCGAGATCACAATCCGCCGTCTCGAGAGTATAGTATCGTGTCCAGAGAAGCAAATTTCTATAAATTTCAGTGACGGGCACGTAAACTTCATGTGTTAATTAGATGATCGATGGTTACATCGCTCGAGATCGTTACCACCCTCTTCGAGGTTCGGTCGGGTAAGTCAATAGCTTCACCAATCCTGCAATTCCCAGAGTCGAACCTGGTATTCCGGGAGAAAGTCCGCTCAAGGGTTTTTGCACTAGACACCTTAATTCGCGGTTTGAATATTACAGTAGAACGTCAAACCGTTGAAGAACGTTACAAATTGGTATAACGTCATACCCCTTACCGGATATATTACATACCGAGACCATAACCAGCAGTAGCGTGTGACTTGCTTAGTGATCGCGGACAGAAATTACTAGACATTATGGCACAAGCACACCTTAATTTCAAATATGCATTAGAAGATAGAATGTCAAACCGTTCGGGAACGATACGACCTTCTTTGAGAGACGACCGGCTGAGTCAATAGATTCACATATCATGTGGTTCCGTGAGTCACATTAGGTATATCTGGAGTCAATCCACTGTACAATATTGGTAATAGACACCATTATTCACATTATGAATATTAAAGTACAGAGTCTAGATGTTACACAACGTTACCTATTGTAATAGAGTCAAACATCTGACAGAAAGCTTTACATTCAGAGAAGATATCCCGTGGTATAGAGAGCATAAACTCGTTTTCAGAGAAGCAAGTTATAATACATTTTGGGACGGGCACCTTAATTCCATGTACGAATAAGAAGATCGAGTGTCAAGTGTTTCGAGAACGTCGCGACCTTGGTAGAAATTGGAACTGCTTAATCCATATCTTCTCCCGTCCTGCGATTCCGAGAGTCAAACCAGGTATTCCAAGTGTAAATCCGCTCAGTATTCTTGACAATAGACACCGTAACTCACGGTTTGAATATTAAAGTACAGTATCAAAACGTTGTAGTACGTTACCAGTTGGTATAGAGTCAAACATTTCACCGAAGGCCTTACCTACTAAGAAACTATCCTGCTATATCGTGAATGTAACTACGTGAACAGTGAAACAAATTATTGTCCATTTTAGTGACGGGAACCTTAACTTCATTTATTAATTAAATGATCGATGGACAAACGGTTCGAGAATGTTACTACCATCTATGAGAGACGAACGTCTGAGTCAAAAGCTACACCTGTCCTGCGATTCCGAGAGTAAAACCACGTGTTCCGGGAGTAAATCCGCTGTACAGTATTGGCAATAGACACCTTAATTCGCGGAGTGAATGTTAAAATAGAGCGCCACACTGTGTGAGAACGTTACTAATTGCTATAAAGGCAAACGTTTTACCGAATGCCTTACAGTCCGAGAGTCTATTCCGCCGTATCGAGAGCACAGCTACGTATTTAGGGAAACACATTAGCACACAATTTAGTGACGGCACCTTAAATTCATACATGAGTTATAAAATCGAGTGTCAAACCGTTCTAGATGTTTCCCACATTCTGTGGGAGACAATGTTCTCTGTCAATTGCTTCACCCATCATATGATTCCGTGGGTCATACCTGGTATTCGAAGTAAGTACGCAGAACAGTATTAGCAAGAGATATCTTAATTTGCGGCTCGGATATTAATGTACAGAGAGAATCCGTTGTAGAACGGTACCTGTTGCTATAGAGCCCAACATTTTTCGGACGGCATCACATTCCGGGAACATCACCCGCTGCATCGAGTGTATAACTCCGTCTCCAAAGAAGATGGTTTAGAAGACATTTCAGTGACGGGCACCTTAACGTCATGTATAGTTTAAAAGGTCGAGCATCAAACCGCTAGAGAACGTTACCACCATCATTGCAGGACGAACGTCTGAGTCATAAGCTTCGCCTATTTCATGATTTCAAGAAACTAATCATTCATTCCGGGAGTTGAGCCGCTGAAGAGAATTGGCAATAGACACCATATTGCACCGTTTGGTTATTAACGTAAGGCGTCAAACCGTTGCTGAACGTCACATATTCGTATAACGTCATTCTTTTTTCCGAACACCTTACCTTCCGAGAACCTAACACCCTGTAGCGTGTGTCTTGCTTAATGTTCACGGAAACTAATTAGTAGCCATATTAGCAAACGAGGACCACATTTTCATGTAAAAACAGCAATATCGAGAGTCATATCATTAGAAAACGATACCAACATCTTTGGGAATCGAACGTCAAAGTCAATAACTTAAACTATCCTCTGATTCCGATAGTCAAACCATGCATTCCGGGAGTGAATCCGCTGTACAGTATTGGCAATAGAGACCTTAATTCTCGGTACGAATACTAAAGTAGAAGCTCAATCTGTCGGCGAACATTACCAATTGGTACAGAGTCATTCTTTTTACCGAACGCATTACCTTCCTAGATCCTAATCCGCTGTAGCGAGTGTCATGCTTAGTGATCACTGGAACAAATTAGTATACAACATAGAAGAAGCATACCTTATTTTCATATATGAATTAGACGATCGGGTGACAATTCATTCGAGATCATTCCCGCTTTCATTGGGAGTCGAACGGCGACGTCAATAGATTCATCTACCCTGTGATACCTATAGTCAAATCGGGTATTCCAGGACTCATTCCCCTATACAGTATTGGCAATAGTCACCTGAATTCACGGTGCGAATATTAAAGTAGAAGGACTATTCGTCGAAGAACATTAGCTATTGGTATAGATTCAAACTATTTGACGAAGGCCTTAACTTCCGAAAGCCTATCGCATTATATGGAGAGCATAACATCGTGTTCAGTGGGAGAAATTTGTATACATTTTAGTGACGGGCACCTAAATTTCATGTACGAATTAGCAGATCGAGTGTCAGAACGTTCGTGCTCGTTACCACCTTGATTGAGAGTCGAGTGGCTGAGTCAATAGCTTCACCAATAGCTGTGATTCCGAGAGTCAAACCTGGTATTACGGGAGTAACTCCGCTGCACAGTATTGGTAATAGTATTGGCAGTGTACAGCAACAAACCGTGGTAGAATGATATGCCTATTGGTTGAGAGTCACACTTTACACCGAGGACCTCAATTTTCGCGAACATAACCCGATGTATCGAGAGTATAACTACGAGTTCAGAGAGACAAGTTACTAGCCATTTCAGTGACGGGCGCCTTATCCTTGTGTATGAATTACAAGATCGAGGGTTAAACTTTTCGGGAACGTTACCACGTTCTGTGAGATTCGATAGGCCAAGTGAGTAGCTTCAGCCATCCTGTGTTAGCGAGAGTCAAACCAGGTAATCTGAAAGCAAATCCGCCGAAGGGTATAGCTAATTGACACCTTAATTAACGGTTTGAATACTAAAGCAGGCCGTCAAGCCGATGTAGAACATTAGCTACTCGTGTAGGTTCAAACTTCGTACAGAATGCGTTACCCTCGGTAAAACTGACACGCTGTATCGTGAGTATAACAACGTGTTCAAAGGTGCGAAATAGTACAAATTTTAGCGACGAGCGCCTTAATGTCATGCATGAAATAGAAGATCGTGTGAAAAACGGTTCGAGAACGTTACCACCATCCGTGAGGGACGAACGGCTAAGTCAATAGCTTCACCAATCCTGTGAATCGGAGAGACTAACCAGATATTCCTGGGTAAATGAGCTGAACATTATTGGCAATAGACGCCTTAATTAACAGTTAGAATGTCAAGACAGTGAGTCAAACCGTTTTAGATAGTTACCATCTACTATAAAGACATACGATTTACAGAAAATCTTACCGGCCGAGATGCTCAGTCGCCATATCGAGAGTATAAATTCGTGCTTAGGGAAACACATTATTACACATTTTAGTGACGGATTATTGAATTCATATATGAAATGGAATATCGATGGTCAAACCGTTCGAGAACACTACCAACCTCCAACAGATTCGAATGGCTAAGGCAGTATCTTCACCTATCCTGCGATTCCGAGATTCAAACCAGATATTTCAGGTGAAAATCTGAGTCTGACTTTTCACCGAAGGCCGTACCTTCCGTGAAGCTAACAGGCTGTATCGAGGGTATGACTTCGTGGTAAGTGAAGCAAAATTGTATTAACTATAATGACGGGCAACTTAATTTCATCTATGAATCAGAAGGAGGAGAGACATACAGTTCGAGAACGTTAGCACCTTCCTTTACAGTGGAACGGCTAAGTCAATAGCTTCGCCTATACCGTGATTCCGCGATTCAAACCAGGCATTCCGGGTGTAAGTCCGCTGAACGGTATTGGAAATAGTAATGGCAATGTGCAGAGTCTAACCGTTGTAGAAGGATACCTGTTGGTAGGAAGCCAAACTTTATACCGGGGGCTTACTTCCCGCGAACGTTACCCGCCGTATCGAGAGTATAACCACGTGTCCAGAGATACAAATTAGTAACATGCTATTGTCGCGGACCTTAATTTCACGTATGAATTAGAAGTCCGAGTATCAAACCGTTCGGGAACGATTCCACCTTCTGTGAGAGACGAACGGCTACGATAAAAGCATCACCCATCCTGTGATTCCGATATTTAACCAGATATTCCGGCAGTAAATGCGGTCTACAGTGTTGGGAATAGACATGACTATTCACAGTTTGAATATTAAAGCAGGCCGTCATGCCTTAGCAGAGCGTAACCAATTAGTGTATGGTCATACTCCATACAGAAAGCCATACCCTCCGTAAAACTGATCCCCTTTATCGAGAGAGTATAGAGTAACTACGTGAACAGTGAAACAAATTATTGTCCATTTTAGTGACGGGAACCTTAACTTCATTTATTAATTAAATGATCGATGGACAAACGGTTCGAGAATGTTACTACCATCTATGAGAGACGAACGGCTAAGTCAATAGCTTCACCTATCCTACGATTCGGAGAACCAAACCAGTTACTCCGGGAGTAAATCCGCTGAACAATATTGGTAATTGACACCTTAATGCACGGACTGAATATTAAGGTACAGAGTCTATCACTTGTAGAACGTGCCTTATAGGTTTAACGTCAAAAGTATTTCCGAAGGCTTTACCCTCCAAGATCCTAACCTGCTGCATCAAGAGTATAACTTCGAGATGCTAGATACATATTACTATATATTTTAGTATCGGGCAGCTTAACTTCATGTATGAATTAGCAAATTGGTTGTCAAACCGTTTCAGAACGTTACCACCTCCTTTAAGAGTCAATCGTCTTAGTCAATAGCATCACCTATCTTGTTATTCCGAGAGTCAAACCTGGTACATCAGGAGTAAGTCCGCGGAATCATATTGGAAATAGATACCTTAATTCACGATATGACTATTACAGAAGAAGGTCAATCCTTTGGAGAACATTACCAATTGATATAGAATCATTTTCTCTACCGAATATATTGCGTTCCTGTAGCCTAACTGCTGTAGCGAGTGCCATGCTTAGTACTAACGGAAAGAAATTGGTTGACATTATAGCAGAAGCGCAGCTTATTTTCGAATATAAATTACAAGATCGAGTGATAAACCGTTCGAGAATGTTACCACCTTCCTTGAGAGTCGAACGGCTAAGTGAATAGATTCTCCTACCCTTTTATTACGATATCCACACCAGGTATGCCGGGGGTCAATCCTATGAACTGTATTGGCAGTAAGCACTTTATCTTGTGGTATGAAAATTAAAGTGCAGGCTATAACCGTAGGAGAACGTTAGCTATTGCTATAATGTCAGGCTTTTTACAAATTACCTAACCATCCGAGAACGTATCACGCTGCAGCGAGTATGTTGCGTAATGTTCACACATATAAATTATTTGACATTTTAGTATACGGAAGCCCTATATTCACGTATGTATAGAAAAATCGACAGTCAAAACCGTTCGAGAACGCTACAAACATCTTTGAGAATCGATCCGCGAAGTCAATAGCTTCACCAGTCCTGAGACTCCGAGAGACACACCAGGTATATCAGGAGTAAATCCGCTGTACGGTAATGGCAACGGACACTTTAGTTCGGAGTTTGTGTGTTAACGTTGAGCGTCGATCCGTCTAAGATCGTTTCCAATTGGTATAACGTCGTACTCCTTACCGGATTCCTTACCTTCCGTGAACATATCCCGCTGTATCGTGGATATAAGTTCGTATTCAGAACAACAAATCAGTAGACATTTTAGAAGACGCACACCTGAATTTCGTGTATTAATAGGATGATCGATAGTCAACGCATCTGAGAACGTTACCACCTTCTTTGAGAATAGAACGGCTACATCATTAGCTTAATCTATATTGTGATTCCTAGAGTCAGGCCAGGTGTTCCAGGAGTAAATCCGCTGATCAATATCGGTACTAGACACCTTAATTCACGGTTTGAATATTAAAGTACAGTGTCACATCGTTGTTGAAGGTTAATAATTTGTACTTAGTCACACCATTTCCCGCTGGCCGTACCTTCCGAGACGCTATCTAGCTGGATCGAGAGTATAACTTTCTGTTCAGAGAAGGAAGTTAGTATACATTTCAGTGACGGGCACCCTAATTTCATGTATGAAATAGAAGATCGAGGGCTAAGCCGCTCGATAACTTGTCCACCTTTTTTGAGAGACGTACAGGCAGGTCAATAGCATCACCTATCCTGCGACTCCTAGAGTCATATGAGGAATACCGGGACTAAATGCCCCGTACAGTATTGGCAATATACAGCATAGTACAGGGTATTAATATTAATGCAGACCATGAAACTATTGTAGAGCGTTACCCATTCGTATAGAGTCAAACAGTTTACCGAAAGTCCTACATTCTGAGAAGATAACCCGAAGTATCGTAAGTGTAACTTAGTGGTCGGTGAAATACATTAGCATACATTTAAGCGACGGGGACCATAATTTCGTATATGACTTAGAAGGTCGAGCGTCACACCGTTCAGCAACGTTACCACGTTCTTCGAGAGTCGAACGGCTTAGTCAGTAGATACAACCATCCAGTCATTCCGCGAGGCAATCCAGTTATTCCAGGAGCGAATTCGCTGAAATGTATTGGCAATAGATACCTGAATTCCGATCGGCAGAGTTAGCACCTTCTTCGAGAGTCGAACGGCTGAATCAATTGCTTCACCTACAGTTGTGATTTCTGGAGTCAGGTTGTTTGATCCGGGAGTAAATCCGCTGCACAGTATGGCATTAGAAACCTTATTTCACGGTATAAATATTAAAATCAAGAGTCATATTGTTGTAGAATTTTAGAAATTGTATAGAGTGTAACTTTAACAGGGGTCCGTACCTTCCGAGAAGCTAACCCGCTATTTCGTGGGTATTACTTAGTTTTCTGTGAAGCATGTTAATGATCATTTTCGTGTCGGGGACCTTAATTTCATGTATGAATGAGAGGACCGAGAGGCAAACAGTTCCATAGCGTTACAGCCTCCTTTTTGAATCGCACACCTAAGACAATAGGGTCACCTATCCTGTGATTCTTAGATTCACTCCATGTATAACCGGAGTAAATCCTCTGTACACTGTTTACAATGGACACCTCAATTCGCGAATTGAATAATAAAGTAGAGCCTGAATCTGTTTCAGAACGTTACCAGATGACATAAAGTAATACTCCGTATCGCATACCTTATCTTACGAGAGCATAAGCCGCAATATCGTGGGTATAACGTCGTGATAAGAGACACAAAATAGTATTCATTTTTGTAACGAGCACGATAATTTCATATACGAATTTCAAGATCGAGTGCCAAACCGAAAGGGATCGGTACCACCTTATTCGAGTGTCGAAATGCTAAATCAATAGCTACACCTATCCTGTGATACCGAGGTTCAGACCAGATATTCCGCGAGACAATCCGCAGTGCAGTATTACCAATATACTCGTTAAATGACGGTATGCATATTATTGGAATGTGTAAAAACGTTGTAGAATATTAGAGAATAGAAGCTCACTCGCTCTATCGAGAATTTAGTTTCGTGTTCAGAAAAGCAAATTAGTATGCATTTCAGTGACGGGCACCTTAATTTCATGTATGAAATAGAAGATCGGGGGTCAAACCGTTCGAGAACGTTGCAACCTTCTGTCAATAGCTCCACCTATGCTGCGATTCCGTGAGCCGAACCAGGTATTCCGGGAGTAAATCCGCCATAAAGTATTGACATTATACACCCTATCTCACTGTATAGATATTAAACTACAGAGTCAAGCCGTTGTAGAACGTTATCTATTGGTATGGTGTGAAACTTTTCCCCGAAGACCTTACTTTCCGAGAACCTACCCCTTTGAACTGAGAGTATATCCTCGTGTCCCGAGAAACAAATTAGTACTCACATTAGTGACGCGCACCTTGATTTCATGTCTGAATTACGAATTAGAGTGTCAAACTTTTCGAGAACATTTCCACTTTCCTAGCGAGTTGGACGGCTGAGTCAATAGCTTCACCTCTCCAGTAATTCCGAGGCTCAAACCAGGTAGTTCTGGAGTAAATCCGCCGAATAGTAGTGGCAATAGACATGCCAATTCTAGGCATGAATATTAGAGTAGAGAGTCAAGCCGACGGAGAACATTACGAATTGCTATATAATAATTCATTTGTCGAGTACCTCACCTTCCTAGAACATAGCACGCTGCAGCGAGTGTCTTGCTTAGAGCTCACGGAAACAAATTAGTAGACAATTTTGCAGATGGAAACCTTATTTTTGTGTATGTGTAGAATAATCGCGACTCAAAACTATCGAGAACGATCCCAACTTCTTTACTGGACGAATGGTTAAGTGAATGTCTTCACCTATCCTGATATTTCGATAGTCAAACCAGGTACCCCGGGAGTCAATCCGATGAACAGTATTATATTATATGAAAATTAAAGTACAAGCTTTAACTGACGGAGATCATTAGCAATTGCTTTGTAGTATCATGTATGTATAGAAAACTCGACAGTCGAACCATTCGGGAACGCTATCACCTTCTTTGAGAATCGAACGGCAAAATCAAAAGCTTCGCCCATCCTGTGATTCCTAGAGCTAAACCAGGTATTCTAGGATTTACTTCGCTGAAGAGTATTGGTAATAGATAATTCCCAGTATCAATATTAAAATATGGCGTCGAACCATTTGTGAACGTCACCAATAGGTATAAAGTCAATCGTTTCACCGAAAACCTTACCCGCCGAAGAAATAACGCACCCCAACTAGAGTATAACTTAGTGTTTAGAGAATGCTATTAGTACACATTATAGGGATTGCATCCTAATTTCATATGTGAATTAGAAGGTGGAGGGTAAAACAGTTCGAGACTGTTACCACCTTCAATGATATTCGAATGGATAAATGAATAGGTCCACATATCCTGCTAATCGGGGAGTGAAAAAATTTATTCCGGGATTAAATCCGATGGAAAATTTTGGAACGGTCACCTTAATTCAATGTTTGAATATCAAAGTAGAGCGTGAAACCGCTTGTGAATCTTACCAACTTTAATGACGGGCACCTTAATTTCTTGTACGAATAAGCAGATCGAGTGTCGAACCGTTCGAGAACGTCACCAACTTCCTTGAGAGTAGAACGGCCAAGTAAATAGCCCCACCAATACTTGTGACTCCGCGCGTGAAATCAGTCTTTACGGGATAAAATCCGGTTAACAATATAGGCAATTGGCACGATAAATCACGGTTTGAACATTGAAGTAGATGTAAAAACTGTAGGAGATCGTTACCGAATGGTATAGAGTCACTATTTTTACCGAAGTCCATACCTTCCGAGAACGTATGCCGCTGCATCGAGAGTATAACTACGTGTATAAATAACCACATTAGAATACATTTTAGTGACAGCAATATAAATTTATGTATATATTACAGTACCGATGGTGCAACCGTTCGAGATCGTTACCACCCTCCTTTGCATTAGACAACCTATTTCACGTTATAAATATTAAAGTAAGGAGTCAAACCGTTGTTGAATGATACTTATTGGTATATAGTTAAATTTTTTACCGAGGGCCTTAACTACCGAGAAGCTATCCCGCTGTATCGAGAGTATTGCGACGTGTTCAGGGCAACAAATCAGTGTACATCCTAGTGTCGCGCAATTTAATTGAATCTATGATTTAGATGATCGGCGGTTAAACCATTCGTGAACGATACCACCTTCTGTTAGAGACGAACGCCTAAGTCAAGTGCTTCACCTATCCAGTTATTCGGAGAGTCAAACAAGGTATACCTTGATTAAATCCGCAGTACCGTATTGCCAATAGACACCTTAATTGACTGTTTGAAAGTTAAAGCAGAGCGTCAAACCATTGTAGGTCATTACCAACTGGTATAGTGTCAAACGTTTTACCGAAGTCCCTACCTTCCGCGAGTTTCACCCGCTTCATCGAGAATATAATTTCGTGTTCAGGGAGTGACATTAGTATTCATTCCTGTGACGGGCACGTTATCTTCATGTAGTATTTAGAAGATCGAGGGACAATGCCTTCGAGAACGTTATCACCTTCTTGGAGGGTTGAACGGCTAAGAAAGTAGCTTCACCTATCCTGTGATTCCGTGAACAGAACCAGGTATTCGGGAAGTGAATCGGTTGAACAGCATTTGCAACAGCATCCTCAATTTACTGTTCGAATGTTAATGTACAGAGTCAAACCGTTGTAGAACAATGCATACGGGTATAGAGTCAAACGTTTTACTGAAGCCTTACCCTTTGAAGACCTAACCCGTTGTACCGAGAGTATAACATGGTGCTCCGTGGGTCGAATAAGTAGCCATCCTAGTGTTTCGTTGATTAATTTCATGCATTGAATTTGAAGATCGAGAGTCAAGCAGTTCGAGAACGTTACCGCCCTCTCAGAAGTCTGTACGGGTAAGTCAATAGCTACATATATCCTGTGACTCCGAAAGACAAACGAGATATTCCACGAGTAAATGCGCTGCACAGTATTGAAAATAGATACCTCATTTCACGGTTTGAGTATTAAATCAAGCCATCAAACCATTGTGCAACGATATCTATTGGTATAGAGTTCAACATTTGGCAGATAGCCCTACCATCGGAGAAGCTAACTCGCCGCTTGGAGGGTATATCATCGTGGTCAGGGGATCAAATTGGTAAACATTTTAGTGACGGCCACCTTATTTTCATCCATGAGTTAGAATATCTGGGGTACAAAAAGTTCGAGAACGATACAGCCATCTTTGTTAGTCGAACGGGTAAGTCAGTCGTATTTCCTGTCCAATGATTCCGAAAGATAAACCGGGCATTCCGACAGTCAATAAACTGTACACTATTGGCAATGGACTCCTTAATTCACGGTTTGAATATGAAGGTACACAGTCTGTCCCTTGTAGAACGTTACCTATTGGTGTAACGTCAAAAGTTTTACCGAAGTCCTTACCCTCCAAGAATCTATCCCGCTTCATCGAGAGTTAGTACACATTTATTTTTACCTTTATTAATATTGGTATTCATTTTAGTGACGACCACGATAATTTCATGTATGAATTAATAGGTCGAGGTTCGAACCGTTGGAGAACATTACCAATTGGTACAGAGTCAATTGCATTACCGAAGACCTTACCTTCCGAATACCTAGGCCGCGGTATCAAAGGTATAGCTGTGTATTGAAGAAACGAATTAGCATACATTTTAGTGACGGTCAACATAATTACACGTATAAAACAGGAGATCGAGTGTCATACCGTTTGCGAACGTTAACACCTTCTTTGAGAGACGAACGGCAGAGTCATTAGCTTCACATATTCTTGTGATTCCGAGAGTCCAACCTGGTATTACAGGGCTAAATCCACTGCATAGTGTTCACATCAGATTCTTTATTCACGGTATGAATACTAAAGTAGAAGGTCAATCCGTGGGTGAACATTAGCAATTGGTATAGAGTTTTCTTTTTACCGAATACATTACCATCCTAGTTCCTAACCCGCCGTAACGAGTGTCATGTTTACTGCTCACGCAAACCAATTAGTAGATATTATAACAGAGACACACATTATTTTCATATATGAATTAGAAAATCAAGTGTCAAACCGTTCGAGAGCGTTCCCCACCTTCTTTGGGTAGTCCAACGGTTATGGCATTAGCTTCACCTATCCTGTGATTCCGATAGACAAATCGTGTGTTCCTTGAATCATTCCGTTGTACAGTACTGGCAATAGAAGCATTAATTTACGGCATGATTATTAAAGTAGAGAGTCAAATCGCTATTGAACGTTACCTATTCCTACAGAGTTAACGTCTTACAGAAGGCCATACTTCCGCGAAGCTATCCCGCACTGTCGAGGGCATATCTTCGTGTTTTATTGAAGCAAATTAGTACACATTCTACAGATGGCACCGTAATTTCATGTAAGAATTGGAGGACCGTGCGTAAAGCCGTTAGAGATCGTCACCTTAACTTGTTTGGGAGATGCACGGCTAAGCCAATAGCTTCACCCATTCTGTGATTCCGAGTGTCAAACCAGGGATTTCAGGGGTATATCCGATGTACAGTATGGTATTAGATATCCTACTTCGCGGTATACACATTAAAGTGCAGAGTCAAACCGTTTTAGAACGTTACGGATTGGTACAGAGCCAAACAATATACCGAAGGACTTACCATCCGCGATACTATCCCGCTGTATCGACAGCATTACTTCGTTTACAGAAGAGAAAATTAGTTTACATTTTAGAGACTGGCCCCTTAACTTCAAATTAAGAGCTGCAGCTATCCTGTTATTCCAAAGGCAAATCAGGTATTCCAGGAGTAAATGCGCTGAACAGTATGGGCAATAAACACATCAACTCACGGTATGGATATTTGGGTAGAGAGTAACACCGTTCGACGACGTTACTAATTTATATAACGTCATACTATTTGTCGCATGCCTTCGACTCTGTGGAGATACGCATCCGTATCGTGGACACAACTTCGTATTCAGAGGGCCAAATTACTATACACTTTAGAGACGGGCGACTTAACTCCATGTATGTATTAGAAAATCGAGGGTCCAGCCGTTCGAGAACCTTACCACCTTCCTTGAGTACCGAACGGCTAAATCAGAAGCTTGATATATCCTATGATACCGAGAGTCAGACCAGTTATTCCGGGAGTAAATCTGCTGAACAAAATTGCCAATAGACACCTTTATTCACGGTTTGAATATTAAGCATTTAATCTAGGGAGACAATCCGTTGCAGGACGAAAACCAATGGATCGTATCCAAACTCTATTACCAAAGGCCTTACCGTCCGAGAACATAACACGCGGTTGGGTGTGTTTTGCTCAGTGGCCACGGAGTTAAATTGGTAGACATTTCGACAGACGGACACCTCATATTCAAGTACGAATAGCACAATAGAGAATTTAACCATTCGAGAACAGTACCACCTTCTTTGCTTGTCGCACAGCTATGTCAATAGAATAACCTACGCTGTGATTCCGAAATTAAAGCCAGGTATCCCTGGAGATAATGCGCTGATCAGTAATGGCAGAAGTCCACTTAATTCACTGTACGAATATTAAAGTGCAGTGGCGTTCCGTTGTGGAACGTTACATATTGGTACGAAGGCATCCTCATTTCAGAAGGCATAACCTACCAAGAAGCAAACCCGCTGTATCTTGAGTATAGCTTCGTTTTCAGAGAAACACATTAGCATACATTTTAGCAATGGGCGCCATAATTTCATGTACGGCTTAAAAGACCGAGCAGCAAACCGTTCTAGAAAGTTTGCACCCCCTTTGAGATTGTGACGGCTGAGTCAACAGCTTCACCTATCCTGCGATTCCAAGATTTAAACCAGGTATTCCAGGAGTAAATGCACTGAACACTATTGGCAAAAGAAACTTTCATTCGCCTTATGAATATTAAAGTACAGTGTCAGTCCGTCGTGGAACGTTACATATTGGTATGAGGGCATCCTTTTTACTGAAGGCCTTATCCTCCGAGAAGCAAACCCGCTGTATCTATAGTATAGCTTCGTGTTCAGGGAAACACATTAGTATTCATTTCAGTGACGGCCACTATAATGTCATGCATGAATTACTAGATCGAGTGTCAATCCTTTCGAGAACGTTAACGCCTTTTTTGGGAGTTGAACGGACAAGTCAGTAGCTACACCTGCCCTGCGATTCAGGAAGTCAAACCTGCTGTTCCGGGATTAAATCCGCTGAACTGTATTAGCTACAGACACCTTATTTTCCGCTTGAATATTAAAGTAGAGCGCTAAACGATATGAAACAGCTTCTAATTTGTGTCAAGTCAGACCACTTATCGAAAGGCTTATCTGCTGTGAATCTAACCCGCAATATCGAGAGTATAACATCGTATTCAGTGGAACGTACTCTACAAATTTTAGCAGCAGGCACCTTAATTCCATGAATGAATTCGAAGATCAAAGCTCAAATCGTTTGAGAATGTTATCACCTTCCTTGGATGCCGCACATCTATATCAATAGCTGCACATATCCTGTGATTCCGAGAAGTGAATCAGGTGTTCCAGGAGTTAATGCGCTGGACAGAATTGGAAGTATGCACCTTAACTCACGGTATAAATATAGGAGAGCAGTGTCAAACCCCTGTAGAACGTCAGCAATTGCAGTAACGTCACAATCCATACCGGATACCTTACCTTCCAAGAACATGACCCGCTGTATCGATAGTACAACTGCGCGTTCAGGGAAACTAATTAGTAGACAATTTAGTAAACGCGCACAGCAATTTCATGTATGAATATGAAGACCAAGTTTCAAATCGCTCGAGAACGTTTCCACCTTCATTGTGAGTCGAACGGATAAGTCAATAGCTACAAATATCCTGTGATTCCGAGTGATAGGTAAGCTAATCCGGCGAGTTAGTCCGCTCGAGTTAATTGGTAACTGACACCTTGGTTCAGGGCATGTATTTCAGTGCACTGATTAAATCTGACGGTGAACATTAACCAATGCGCATAAAGTCATCCTTTTACCGAATACCATACCTTTCGAGTATCTAACCCGCTGTAGAGAATGTCCTGTTTATTGTGCACGGAAAAAAATTGGTAGGCATCTTAGCGGCCGAACACCACATGTTTGATTATGATTATCAACATCGAGAGTCAAGCTGTTCGAGAACGATACCACCATCCTTGCGATGTGAACGGCTTAGTCAATAGCTCAACCTATACCTGTGATTCCGACAGTCAAGCCTGCCCTTCCAGGAATGAATCCGCTGAGCAGTACTGGTAATGAACACATTAATTCACGATTTGAATGCTGCAGCAGAGATTCAAACTGTTAGAGATAGTTACCAATTGGTACAAAGTCAGACGTTTTAGCGAAAGCCTTACCTTCCGAAAACCTCACCCACTGCAGCGAGAGAATATCCTCGTGTTCAGAGGTGAGAACTAGTATACATTTTAGTGACGAGCACCTTGGTTTCATGAATTAATTAGAAGACGGAGGGTCGAACCGTTGGACAACGTTCCAACATTCTGTGAGAGACGAACTGGTACGTCGATAGCGTCACCTATCCTGTGGTTCCGAGAGTCACACTAGGTATATCAGGAGTCAATCTCTGTAAACCATTGGCAATAGGCACCTTAATTCACGGTTTGAATATTAAGCCGGAACGCCAGGCCGTTGTAGAACGTTAGCTATTGGTATAGAGTCAAGCATTTTGCTGAGAGCCGTCCCTTCGGAGATGATATCTCGTCGGATAGTGGGTATAAGACCGTGATCAGAGAAATATATTGGTTATCATTTCAGTGACCGGCACCTTAAATTCATGTATGAATTGGATGATAGATGGTCAAACCGGTCGAGAACTTTGCCACATTCTGCGAGAGCCGAACGCCTAAGACAATAGCCGCAGCTATCCCGTGATTGCGAGAGTCGAACGAGATATTCCTGGCGTAAATGCGCTGTACACTATTGACAATAGATACCTTAGTTCGCGGATTAAATATTAAAATAGAGCGCTATACCGTGCAACAACGTTGCTGTTGCTATACACTGTAAAGTTTTACCGGTGCCTTACCGTTCAAGCAGATAAACCGCCGTGTGGAGAGTATAGCTACGTGTTTTGGGAAACACATTAACATTCACTTCAGTGCTGTCACCTTAAATTCATGTATGCATTATAAAATCGAGGGTCAAACTGTTGGACTATGTGAGCACCGCCTGTGTGAGACGAACCGCTAAGTCAATAGCGTCACCTATCCTGTTTTTCGGAGCGACAAACTATCTATTTCAGTAGTAAATGCGCTGAACAGTATTGCCAAAAGACACGTTCATTCAGTTTATGAATGATAAAGTACAGTGTCAAACTGTTGTGGAACTATACATATTAGTATGAAAACTTCCTCTTTACGGAAGGTCATACTTTCCGAGTAGCCAACCCGTTGTATCTATAACATAACTTCGCGTTCAGAGAAATACATTACTATACATTTCAGTAATGGCCACCATAATGTCATGTATGAAGTTCTAGGTCGAGTGTCAAACTATTCGATAACGTTACCGCCTTCTTTGAGACTTGTATGGATAAGTTAGTAGCTTCACCTATCCTGTGATTCACGTGTCAAGCCAGGTAATCCGAGTGTAAATCCACTGAAGATTGTTGGTATTAGATACCATAATTCGCGAAGTGAATATTAAAATAGAGCGTCACACCGTGTGAAAACGTTACTAATTGCTATAAGTTCAACCGTTTTACCGAATGCCATGCTGTCCATGAAGCTAACTCGCCGTATCGAGAGTATTGCTACGTGTTTAGGGACACACATTAGTATACTATTTAATGACGTCACCTCAAATTCATGTCCGAATTAGAAGATCGAGGGTCATACCGATCGAGAACATTGCCACCTTCTCCGAGAGGCGAACGGCTACGTCAAAAGCATCACCTATCCTGTATTCGGATGGTCAAACCAGGTACTCCTGGAGTAAATCCGCTGAACAGTATTGCAATACACAACTTATTTCACGGCTTGAATATTAATGTAGGTAGTCAAACAGTTCTAGAGCATTGCCAAGTGGTATATAGTCAAACTTTTTACTGGATACCTTGCCTTCCATGACCCTAGTCCGCTGTTGCGAGTGTCCTGCTTAGTGCACACGGAAACAAATTAGTAGAGATTTTAGTGACAGGCACCTTCATGTCACGTATGAATTAACGGATCGAGTGTGAAACCGTTCTTTAACGTTACCACCATCTTTGTAGGTCGAACGGCTCATTCAACAGTTTCACCAATCCTATGATTCTGTGAAAAGAACCAGGCATTCCGGGAATAAGTACGGTGAACAGTATTGGCAATAGACACCCTACTTCACGGTTTGATTATCATCGTAAAGCGTCAAAGCGTTGCAGATCGTTACGTATTCCAATAATGTCATACTTTTCACCGACGACCTTTCCTTTCGCAAACCTCACCCGCTTCATCGAGAATATAACTTCGTGTTCAGAGAAAGAAATTAGTACACATTTCAGTGACGGGCACCTCAATTTCATGTATGAGTTAGAACATTGAGGGTCAAACAGTTCGAGAATGATACCACCCGTATTGGGAGTCGAACAGCTATGTCAATAGTTTCGCCTATCCTGTGTTTCCGAGAGTCGTTCCAGGTGTTCCTGGAGTAAATCCGCTGAACAGTATTGGCAATGGCCACCTAAATTCACGGTTTGAAATTAAAGCGGAATGTCTAGCCATTGAAGAACGTTACTTATCGGTTTAGAGTCAAACACATAACCGATAGCCATATCGTCGGAGAAGCTAACCCGCCGTGTCGAGAGTATAGCTACGTGTTTTGGGAAACACATTTGTATGCATTTCAGTGCCGTCACCTTAAATTCATGTATGCATTGTAAATTCGGTGGTCAAACAGTTCGAAAACATTACCAAACTCCTTGAGAGTCGGACGGCTTGGTCAATAGCTTCACCTATTCTGTGATTCCGAGAGTCAAACCAAGCGTTCCGGGAGTAAATCAGAAGTACAGTTTTGACATAGAGAACGCAAGTTCCCGCTATAAATATTAATGTACAGAGTCACACATTTGTACTACGTTACGTATGGTTATGGTAATTATCTTTTCAACGAAGGCCGCACCGTCGGAGAAGCAAGCTCGCTGTATCTATCTTCGTGCTATGAGAAGCAAAATGTTATAGATTTTAGTGACGGGCGCCATAGCTTCATCTATGAATCAGAAGGTCGAGGGCCAAAGCGTTCTATAACATTCGCACCTTCTATGAGATTCGAGCGGCTAAGGCAATAGCTTCAGCTATGCTTGGATTCCGAGAGTCAAACAGGTAATCCGGGAGTAAATCTGCTGGGCAGTATTAGCAATAGACACCTAAAGTCACAGTTTGAATATTGAAGTCGAGCGTCAAATCGTTTGAGAGCGTTAACAATTGGTATAGAGTCAAACGCTTCACCGAAGATATTACCCTCCGCTGAAACGAGAGGATGGCTGCGTGCTCAGAGGAACGAATTAGCAAACGTTTTCGTGGCGCGCACTTTAACTTCATGTATTAATTCGAAGACCGTGGCTCAAACAGTGCGAGAACGTTGACAACATCTTTGATCGTCGAACGGCAAAGTGAATAGCTTCGCATATGCTGTGCTGCCAAAAATCAATCCATATATTCCTAGAGTAAATACGCTGAACAGTATTGACAAGAGACTCATTAATTCGCGGTATTAATATTACAGTGAAGATTCAAACCGTCGTAGATAATTACCAATTCGTATAAAGTCATTCCTTTTTCCGAACGCCATACCGTCCGAGAAGGTAACCCGCCTTATCGAGAGTATAACATTCTGATTACAGACGGCACCTTATTTTCATGTATGAATCAGAAGACCGAGGGCCAAACCTTTCGTTTCGAGAACGTAACGCCATTCTTTGAGACTCGGACCGTCAGGCCAGTACCGTCACATATACCGTGATTCCGGTAGTCAAATCAGGTAATCCGGGAGTAAATCCCATGAACAATATTGGCAATAGACACCCCAGTTCAGGGATTGAATATTACAGTAGAACATCAAACCGAGAAACAGAACCCGCTGTAGGGAATATCTTGCTTAGTGCTCGTGGAATCAACATTGTAGACATTTGAGCAGACGAACCTCATATGTTCGTGTATGAACTTCAAAATCGAGACACGGGCCGCTAGAGAACGTTACCCCCTACTCTGAGGGTCGTACAGTTACGTCAATAGCATCACATATCCTGTGATACCGTAATTAAAACTAGGTATCCCTGGAATAAATGCGCTGATCAGGATTGGCAAAGCTCAACTTAATTAAAGGTATGAGTGTTAAGGTACAAAGGCAAAACCTTGCAGAACGCTACCTATTGGTATAGAGCCAAACTATCTACCGAAAGCCATAATCTACGCGAAACTACCCCGCTGCATCGAGAGTATAACTTCGTGTCCAGAAGAGCACATTAGTATACGTTTTACGGACGGGCACCAAAATTTCGTGCATGAATTAGAAGATCGAGAGTCAAACCGTGCCAGATCTCCACTGCGTTCGCTGAGGGTCAAACGGCAAAGGCAATAGCTTCTGCTATCCTGTGATTCCGAAAGCTAAAGCAGGTACACGGTGAGTAAATCCGCTGCACAGTATTGGCAATGGACAGTTTAAATCACTGTTTGATATTATAGTCGTTCGTCAAACCGATTGAGAACATTACCAGTTGGTATAGAAACAAACGCTTTACCGAAGGCCATACCTACCCAACACATGACCCGCTGAATCGAGAGCATAACTGCGTGTACAGATAAAGAAATTAGTAATCATTTCTGCGACGGGCACCTTATCTTTTTGTATGAATTAGAAAATCCAGGGTCAAACCTTTCGGGAACGTGAACACCTTCATAGAGTTTCGAACTGCTAACTCAGAAGCTTCTTTGAGAGCCGAACGGCTAGGTCAGAAGGTGCACCTATCCGGGATACCAAGAGTCATATCTGGCAATACCGGACTACATCTTCTGAAGGGTATTGGCAATTGACACCTTATTTTCACAGTATCAATATTAACGTAGAGAGTCAAAGCGTTCGAGAACGTTGCCATCCTCTTTGAGAGTCGAACAACTAAGTCAATAGCTTCACAGATCCTGTGATACGGAGAGGCAAATCGGCTATTCCGGAAGTAAATCCGTGGAACAGTATGGGCAATTGACACTATAATTCACGGGTTGAATATTAAAATAGAGCGCAAACCGTTTGAGGACGATACCAATTGCTATGAAATCAAACGTCATACCGAAGACATTACATTCCTTGAACCTCACCTCCTCCATCGATAGCATAACATCGTGATCAGAGGACGAATTATAGTACATTTTAGTGACGGCACCTTAAATTTATGTACGAATTAGAATATCAACCGTCAAACCGTTCGAGAACGTTGCCGCCCTCAAAGAGGGCTGAACGGCTGTGTCAATAGCATCAGCTGTCCTGTGATTCTGAGAGTCAAACAAGGTAATCCGGGAGTAAATCCCTTGAAGAGCATTGGAAATTGATACGTTAACTCACGTTATGAACACTCAAGTAGAGGATTCAGCTGTCGGATATCAATATCAATTGATATAAAGTCACCTTTTTTACCGAAGGACTTGCCTTCCAAAAACATACCTCGCTGTATTGAGATATTAACTTCGTGTCCAAGGAAACAAATTAGTGTACATTTTAATGATGTACACCTTAATGTCATGAACGAATTAGAAGTGCGAGTGTCAAACGCATCAGCAATATTACCACCTTCTTCGGGAGCCGCACCTCTATATCTATAGCTACACCTATCCTGTGATTGCGACGGTCTAACATGGTATACCGGGCTCGAATCCACTGTTCAGTATATGAAATAGACACCTCAATATAGGTTGATAATATTAAAGTAGGGAGTCAAGCCGTTGGAAAACATAACCAGAGGGAATAATGTCAAATATTTTACCGGATACCTTAGCGTCCAAGAACTTATCCCGCTGTAGCAAATGTCATGCTTCGTATTCCCTGAAACAAATTAGCAGACATATTAGCCAACGGACACTGTAATATTATATATCAATGGAAAGATCCAGGGTCACATAATCCGAGAACCTAACCACCTTCTTCGACGGTCGAACAGCGAAATCAATAGATTCACCTATCCGGTAATTCCTAGATCCAAACCTGGTTTTCCTGGAGTAAATCCGCTGAACAGTTTTGACAATGGACACATTAATTCGCTGTATGAATATTAAAGTGGAGGCTCACACCGTCGGCGAATAATATCAATTCGTATTTAGTCACTCTTTTTACCGAATACTATTCCTTCGGAGTACCTATCACGCTGTAGCGAGTGTCACGCTTATTGTTCACTGAAACAAATTCGTAGACATATTAGCAGGCGGAGACCGCATTTTCATGAATAAATACAAACCGGGCATACGGAAGTAAATCTGCCGTGCAGTATTTGCATTAGACATCATATTTCAGGCTATTGATATTAAAGTACAGAGTCAAACCATTGGGGAACGCTAACTAGTGGAATGGATTCAAACTTCTTACAGAAGGCCTTACCTTCCCAAAACATAACCCACTGTATCGAAGGTATAATTTCAAGATCAGAGTAGCAAAGTAGTATACATTTTAGTGACAAGTACCTTGAACTTATGTATGAATTAGAAAATCGAGAGGCAACCTGTTCCAGAACGTTACCATCCTCTTTGAGAGTCGCACAACTGAGTCAACCGGTTCCCCTATCCTGCTACACCGAGAATGACACCAGTCCTACCAGGATTAAATCTGCCGTACAGTATTGGCACTGGAAATCCTGTTTCAGGTTATAGATATTAAAGTACAGGGTCAAACCATTGTAGAACGTTACATAGTGGCATACAGTCAAACTTTTTACCATTGGCCTTACCCTCCGAAAACCTAACCCACTGTACCGAGAGTATAATTTCGTGATCAGAGAAGCAAAGTAGTATACATTTTAGTCATAAGTTCCTTGAATTCATATATGAATTAGCAGATCGAGAGGCAACCTGATCCGGAACGTTACCATCCTCTTTGAGGGTCACACAGTTTGTTCAATAGCTTCACCTATCGCGTTGATCCGAGAGTCATGCCAGTCCATCCGCGAATAAATAGGTTGATCTGTAAAGACCATAGACACCTTAATTCGCGGACTAATCATTAAAGAAGAGAGTTAAACCGTGTGAGATCATTACCGGTTGTTATAATGTCAATCTTTTTACGGAATAACTTACATTCCGAGAACCTAACCTGCTGTAGGGAGTGGCTTGCTTCGTCTCCATCGAAACAAATTAGTACTCATTTTAGTGACGGGCTCCTTAATTTCATGCATCAACAAGAAGATCGAGACTCACCAGTTCGAGAACGTTATCACCTATATTCAGATTCACGCAGCTGAGTAAATGGCTTCACCTAACCTGTGATTGCGAGGGCTAGACCTGGTCTTGCGGGAGTCAATCCACATTGCTGTATTAACAGTATACACCTTAATTTATGGTATTAATATTAAAGTAGAGCGTGAAGCCTGTCGAGAACGTTGCCTATTAGTATAATGTGCAACTTCCTACGGAATGCCTTACCTGCCGTGAAGAATCCACTCTGTATCGAGAGTATAACTTCGTGTTCAGAGAAACACTTTATTCTAGCTTTCACTGATGGGCACTATAATTTCCTGTACAAATGAGAGGATCGTGAGACAATCCGTTTGTGTACGATTTCACCATCTATGAGAGTCGCACAGCCGAGTCAATAGTCTCACATATCCTGTGATACCGAGAGTCAAACCAAGTGTTACGGGATTA
Organism: Lasioglossum baleicum; assembly: GCF_051020765.1. Lineage (NCBI taxonomy): Eukaryota > Metazoa > Arthropoda > Insecta > Hymenoptera > Halictidae > Lasioglossum > Lasioglossum baleicum. The sequence goes on from NW_027469656.1 coordinate 47,696, forward strand.
AATCGACTGAAGAGTATTGACAATTGACACCATAACGCTCGGCAGGAATATTACAGATGAGATTCAATCCGCCGGAGAACATTACGAATTGGTATAACGTAATTCTTTTAACTAATACCTTACCGTCATGGAACCTAATCCGCTGCTGCGATTGTCTTGCTTAGTGCTCACGGAAACAAATTGGTACAGATTTTAGCAGACGGACACCATATATTTATGTGTCAATAGAAAGACGGTGGGTCAATCCGTTGCAAGTACGTTACCATCCTCTTCGAGAGCCGTACGTCTAAGTCAATTGCTTCACTTATTTTACGATTTCGAGAGTCAAATGAGGCATACCGGGAGTGAATCCTCAGAAGAGTTTTGGTAATAGACACCTTCATTCACTTCAAGAGTATTAAGGTTAGGAGACACACCGTCGGAGAACATTACGAATTCATACAGTGTAATACTTTTAACTAATACCTTACCTTCCTGGAACCTAACCAGCTGCAGCGAATGCCCTGCTTAGTACTCACGGAAACAAACTAGTAGAGATTATAGCAAACGAACGCCGTATTTTCATACACCAATAAGAATATCGAGAGTCATACTGACGAGAATACGTTAGCACCTTCTTCGAGAGTCGAACGACTAAGTCAGCAGGGTATCCTATCCTGTGATTCCGAGAGACAAACAAAGGTATTCCTGGAGTAAATTCGCTGCCCAGAATTGGCAATAGACACCCTATTTCGCTGTATAGATATTAAAGTGCAGAGTCAAACCTTTCTTGATTGATACTTATTGGTATAGATTCAATCTTTTACCGATGGCCGTATCTTCCTAGAAGCCTAACCCGCTGTACCGGGTTCATAACATCGTGTTCAGAGGATCAAAACGGTGTACATTTCAATGTCGGCACCCAAATTTCATTACTGAATACGGAAATTGTGTGTCATACGGTTTGAGAAGGTTACCACCAATTTTATCAGTCGCACAGTTACGCCAATAGCTTCACCAATCCTGTGAATCAGAGATCTAAACCTGGTATTCCGGGAGAAAGACCGCTGTAGAGTATAGGCATCATTCTCTCCGTTGCACGGTATAAATATTAGACTGCAGAGTCGAACCGTTGATGAACGTTACGGGTTGGAATATAGTCGAACCTTTTGCCGAAATCATGATCTTTCGAAAATGTAACCCGCTGTAGCCAGAGACTAACTTAATGTTTACATAAACAAAGAAGTGGGCATTGTAGCAGCTAGGAAAACTTAATTTTTGGATTAATAAGCAGATCGAGTGACAAAACGATCGGGAACGTTACTGCCATCATTGGGAGCAGTGCAGCTAATTCAAGGGCTCCACGCAAAATGTGACTCCTAGGCTCAAACCAGGTATTCCGGGAATAAATCCGCTGAAGAATATTGGCACGGAGCACCTTAATTCACGGTGTAGATATTAAAGTACTGCATCAAACCACGTGTAACGTAAACAATTGGTATAAAGAAAAAATTTTACCGACGGCCTTACCTTCCGATAAGCCTAACCAACTGTATCCAGAGTATATCTTCGTTTTCCGAGAAACAATATGGTATACATATTAGTGGCAGGCACCTTAACTTGATGCCTGAATTACTAGATCGAGGGTCAAGCCACTCAAGAACGTTGGCACATTATGTGAGAGACGAACGGCTAAGTCAATAGCTTCACCTCTCCTGTGTTTCCGAGAGTCATGCCAGGTATTCCTTTAGTAAATCCGCTGTACAACTTTTGCAATAGACAACTCAATTCACGGTTTGAACAGTAAAGTCGACCGTCAAACCGCTTGAGATCATTGCCAAATGAAATGACGACAACCACTTTACCGATGGCCTTACCTTCGGAGATGCATGCTCGCCGTTTCGAGAGCATATCTTCGTGTTCAGAAAATGAAATCAGTATTCACTTCAGTGACGGGCACCTTATCTTCTTGAATGAATTAGAAAAACGAAGATCAAGCCGTTCGAATAAGTTACCACATTCTATGAGAGACGAATGCTTAAGTCAACGGAATCACGTATCCTTTGATTCGGAGAGTCAAACCAGGTAATCCGAGAGTAAATACACTGAAGATTTTTGGCAGTGGATACCTTATTTCACGGTTTGAATATTAAAGCAGACCGTCAAGCCGATGTCGAATGCTACTCATTGGTATAGAGACAAACGTGATACACAAAGCCATATCTTCCGAGAACCATACACGCCGTATCGAGAGTATGACTACGAGTTCAGAGAAAGACATTAGTATCCATTTTAGTGATGTGCATCATAGGTTCATGTATGTATTAAAGGGTAGATTGCCAAACCGTTCTAGAATGTCACCACATTCCCAGAGCGCCGAACGGGTAAGACAGTGGCTTCACATATCCTGTGATTCCGAAAGTCAAACTATGTATTCCGGGCGTAAATCCGCTGACTAGAGTTGGCAGTAAACACCTTAATTCACGGGTTGTATATTAGCGTAAAGCGTCAAACCGTTGCAGATCGATACATATTCGTATAGGGTAAAACATTTTATCGAACGCTTTACCTTGCGAGAACCTCTCCCGCGGTAGCGATTGTGTTGCTTAGTGTAGACGGAAACAAAATAGTATACATTGCAGTGGCGTGCACCATAGTTTCATGAATAACAAAGAAGATCGGGTGTCAAACCGTTCGCGAACGTCTCCACCATCTTTGAGAGTCGAAAGCCTGAGTCAACAGCTTCACGTATCCTGTTGTTCCTATGGTCAGACAAGGTATTCCGAAAGTCAATGCGCTGTACACTATTGGCAATGGGCACCTTAATACATAGTTTGAATATTGAAGCAGAGCGAGATGTCGATTGAGGACGATATCAGTTGGTATATAGTCAAACGTTTCATCAATTATCATTCCTACCGAGAACACAACCCGCTGCAGGGAATGTATTGCTTAATGTAAACAGAAACATATAAGTATACATTCTAGTGCCTGGCACCTAAATTTGATGTATGGATGAGCATTTCGAGAGGCAAACCGTTCCCGAACGTTACAACATTCCATGAGATTTCCACACCTAAGTCAAGAGATTCACGTATACCTGTGATTCCGAGTGCCACACCAGGTATATCAGAAGTAAATGCGCTGAGTAAGAGCGCCAAAACGTTTTACAACTTTACCAAATGGTATAACGTCATACTCCTTACCGGATACCTCACCGTACAGGAACCTAACCTGCTGTAGCCAGAGTCATGCTTAGTGCTCACGGAAACAAAGTATTAGGCATTATAGTAGAAGCACACCATATTTTCCTGCATGCACGGAATAATCGATAGTCAAGCCATTCGAGAACGTTACCACCTACTGTGAGAGTCGAACCGCTATGTCAACAGCAACACCCATCCTGTCTTTCCGCGAAGCAAACAAGGTATTCCGGGAGTAAATCCACTGGACAGTATTGCAAATAGACGCCTTAATTCACGGTCAGAATAAAAAGGTAATGCGTCAAACCGTTTGAGATAATTGTCAATTAGTATAAAGTCAAACATATTACCGATGGTCTCACCTTCGGAGAAGCGAGCCAGCCGATTCGAGTGTATAACTTCGTATTCAGAGGATGAAATTGGTATTCATATCAGTGTCCGGCACATTTACTTCACGTACGAGTCAGAAAATCGGTAGTCATACTGTTCGAGAACGTTATCACCATCCATGAGGGAGGAGCATCTATGACAACAGCTTGACACATCCGGCGATTCCGAGAGATAGGCCAGGAAATCCGGGAGAAATTCCGTTCAACGGTATTGGTAATAGACACCATATTTCACAAATTGAACATTAAAATATAGCGTCAAGCCGTTTGAGATCGCTACAAATTCGTATAAAGTCAAACGTTTTACCGATGGCGTTACCTTCCGCGAACCTCACCAGCTCCATCGAGAGCATAACTTCGTGTATTGAAAAGGAAATTAGCCTTCCATTCAGTGAAAGGCAACATAATTTCATGGATGAATAAGTAGATCGATATTCGAACCGTTCCAGAAGGATACCACCATTTTTTACAACTACGTCAGTAGCTCCACGTATCCAATGACTCCGAGACTCATACCAGGTATTCTGGGCGTAAATCTGCTGAATAGTACTGGCAATAGACACCCTAATGCGTGGAATGAATATTAATCTACGGATCCAAACATTTGTGGAACGTTACTTATTGCTATAGAGTCAAACCTCTCACAGAAGGCCTTGCCTTCGAGATGCTAACCAGATGTATCTTGAGTATAACTTCGTGTTCAAAGATGCAAGTTAGTATACAATTTAGTAACAGGGTCCATAGTTTCTACCATGTATTATAAGATCGAGTGCCGAATGGATCCGTAACATTGACGGCTTCTTTGAGGGTCGAACGGTTATGCCAATAGGTTCACCTATCCCGTGATTCCGAGAGTCACACCAGGTATTTCTGGAGTCAGACCGCTGTACAGTATTGGCAATAGACCCCTTAAATCACGGTATGAATATTAAGGTATAATGTCAATCCGTCGGAGAACAAAACCAGTTGATATAGGGTCATTCTTTTTCCGAATACATTACCTTCTTAGAACCTAACCCGCTGTTGCGAGTGTCAGACCTAGTACTCACGGGAACAAATTAGTAGACGTTATAGCTGAATCACACCTTATTTTCAGATATAATTGACAAGATCGAGAGGCAAATGGTTCCAGAACGTTACCACCTTCCTAGAGAATCGCACATCAATGAAAATAGCTTCACATATCACACGTTTCCGAGATTCAGGCCAGGAATATCAGGAGTAAATCTCCTGCACAGTAATGGCAATGTGGACCTTAATTCGCAGTTTATATACTAAAGTAGAGCATCAAACCGCTTGAGAACGTTCCCAATTGGCTTAACGTCATACTCCTTACCGGATACCTTTCCTTTCGAGAAACTAACCCGCTGTATCGTGGGTATAACTTCGTGCTCAGAAAAACAATTTAGTAGATATTTTAGCAGACGCACACGTTATCTTCATGTATCAATAGGAAGGTCGGTGGTCACACAGACCGAGTACGTTACCAACTTCTTCTAAAGTCGAAATGCTATGTCAATAGCATGACCTATCCTGAGATTCCGAGAATAAAACCAGGTAGCCCAGGAGTAAAACCGCTGAACAGTATTGGCAATAGACTCCTTAGTTATCGATATGAATTTTAAAGTAGAACCTCAAACCGTTGTATAACATTACCTATTGGGATAAAGAAACTTGTTACAGAATCTATTTGCTCCCGAGCACTTATTCCGCTGTATCGGGAGTATATCGGTGTGTCCAGAGAAAGACATTGCTTTGCACTTTAGTGACGGGCACCTTAATTTCATTTACCAATTATAAGATCGAGTGTCAAACCGATCGAGCAAGTAACCACCTTCTTTGAGAATGGCACAGCTACGTCAATAGCTCTACCTTCCTTGATAATCCGAGTGTAAAACCAGGTATTCTGAGAGTAAATCCGGTGAAACTATTGGCAATAGACGCCTTAGTTCACGATACGAGTGTTAAATTATAACCACAGACCGTTGTACAACATTACCTATTTTTATAAAGTAGAACACATTACAGAATGTCTTAGCTTCCGAGCATATATCGCGCTGTATCGGGAGTGTATCACCGTGTTCAGAGACGCACAATGGTATGCGCATTAGTTACAGGAACCATAATTTCATATACCAATTATAAGACCGAGTGTCAAGCCGTTCGAGAACATAACCACCTTCTTTGAGAGTGGCACATCCATGTCAATAGCTTCACCTTTCGTGATATTCCGGGAGTCAAACCAGGTGTTCCGTGAGGAATGCCGCTGTACAGTACTTGCAATAGACACCTTAAGTCACATTATGAATATTAAGGTACAGAGTCAATCCTTGTGTGAGCGTTACCAACTGTTTTAGGTCATTCTTTTTACGGAATACCTCACCTTCCGAGAGAATAACCTGCCGCAGAGAGTGACTTGCTTCGGCTACAGAGAAACAAGTTTCTATTCATTTTAGAGACGGGCACCTCAATTCCATGTATGAACAGGAAGATCTAGACCCATGCCGTTTGAGAACGTTTCCACATATGCAGAGTCGCACAGCCGAGTCAATAGCTTCATCTATCCTCTGATTCCGAGGGTCAGACCAGGTCTTTCGGGAGTCAAAACACATTGCAGTACTAACAGTATACACGATAGTCCACGATATTGATATTAAAGTATATCTTTGTATAACGCAATCCAATTGAGTAGTGTCAAGTTTCTTGCGGAAGGCCTTACCTTCCGATAAAAAATACCCTCTGCATCGAGTGTATAACATGATGTTATGAGAAAAACATTAGTATACACTTCTAAGACGGACACCATAATTTCGTACATGAAATAGAAGATCGAGGGTCAATCCGGGCAGAGATTTACCATGTTCGCTGACAGTCGAACGGCTAAATCAATTGCTTCACATATTCTGCAACTTCGAGAGTCAAACTATGTACTCCGGGCGTATATACACTGAAGAGATTTGGCACTAGAAGGTCTACATCACTGTATAAATTTTATAGTACAGAAACAAACCGGTGTAGATCGTAACCTTTTGCTATAGAGACAAACTTTTTACGGAAGGCTTTACCTTCCTAGAACGTATCCCGCTGTATCGAGAGTAATACTTCGTGTTCAGAGACCCAAATTAGTACACATTATGGAGACAGGGATATTAATGTGCTATATGAAATATAAGATCGAGGGTCAGTCCTTTCCAGAACGTTACCACCCATATTCAGAGTCACACAGACAAGTCAAGAGCTTCACCTATCCTGTGATTCCGAGAGGCAAACGCTGTATCCCGCCAATAAATTCGCCGATCAGTTTTTCAATATACGCCTTAATTCGCGGTATGAATATTATAGTGAAGAGTCAAGCCGTCGGAGAAATTTCCGATTCGTATAAAGTCTGTATTCTTACCGAATACCTTGCCATAAGACAACTTGAACCGCTGTAGCGCGTTTCTTACTTATTGTTCACGGAAACAAAATATTAGTTGTTTTTGCAGCCGCGCAAAACATATTCGTGTGTAAATATCAAAATCGAGAGTCACTCAGTTAGAGAATGGTACCACCTTCCTTGGGAGTCGAAACGCTATAGCAATAGCTTTATCTATCCTGTGACTCCGTGAGTCAAATCAGATATTCCAGGAGTAAATCCGCTCATTCCTGTTGGCAATAGGCACCATAATTTTCTGTTTGAATATTAAAGCAGTGCGTAAAACCGCTTGAGAACGTTACCAGTATGTATCAAGTCAAACCATGTACCGAAGTCCTTACCATCCGAGAAATTAACCCGCTGTATAGAGAGTAAGTTCGTGTTCACAGAAAGAAATTAGTATTCGTTTCAGTGTCAGGCACCTTCGCTTCATGTATGAATTAGAAGTTCGAGTGTCACACCGCTCGAGATCGTTGCCACCTTCAGTGAGAGACGAACGGCTATGTTAATAGCTTCACCTGTCTTGTGATTCCGAGAGTCAAACAAGGTACTCCGGGAGTAAATCTCCTGTACAGTATTGGTAACTGACATATGAATTGGCCGTTTCAATATTAACGTACAGTGTCAATCCGTTGTAGAACCTGAGGCATTGGCAAAAAGTCATTCTTCCTGCCGAATACCATAACTTTGGAAAACCTAACACCCCGTATCGGCAGTATAACTTCGTGTGCACAGAAGCAAATTAGTGTACATTTTACTGACTGGAACCTTCATTTCATGAATCAATTATAAATATCGGAGGCCAAACCGTTCATGAACTTTACCAACTTCTTTGAGGATCGAATAGGTAAGTCAATAGCTTCACCAATCCTTTGATTCCGAGAGTCACACTAGGTACTCCCGAAGTAAATCCGCTGAACAGTATTGGCAATTGACACCCTAATTAATAGTTTCAATATTTAAGCAGGGCGGCAATCCGTTGCAGAACATTAGCTACTCGTGCTGGGTCAAACTTCTTACATAATGCCTTAACCACCAAAAAATTGACCCGCTGTATCGAGCGTACAACAGCGAGTTCAGAGGTGCGAACTGGTGTACATTTTAGTGACGACCACCATAATTTCATGCATGAATTAGAAGAACGAGACTCAAACCGTTCGAGAACGTGTCGCATATACATGTCAATGGCTTCACCTATCCTGTGATTCGGACAGCCAAACCAGGTATTGCTGGAGTAAATACGCTGAACAGTATTGGCAATAGATACCTTAATTCGCGGAGTGAATATTATAATAGAGCGTCACACCGTGTGAGAACGTTACTAATTGCTATAAAGTCAAACGTTTTTCCGAATGCCTTACCGGTCTGGAATCTAGCTCGGCTTATCGAGATTATAACATGGTGTTCAGAGTAACAAATTAATATACCTTGTAATGATGGGCACCTTTATTTCATGTATGCATTAGAAGATCGAGTGTCAAACCGTTGGAGAACTTTACCACATTCTTTTGGTGGCAAACGGCTAAGTCAATAGCTTCATATATGCTGCGATTCCGAGAATGAAACCACGTATTCCTGGAGGAAATCCACTAAATGGTATTGGCAATGGACACCTTGATTCACGGTTTAATTTTTAACGTAAAGTGTCAGACCGTTGCAAAGCGTTTCCTATTCGTATAAAGTCATTCGTTTTACCGAAGGCCTTACTCTCCGAGATCCAAACGCGCTGTATCGAGAGAATCAGTTCGTGTTCAGAGAAGCAAATTGTTGCCCAAATTTGACAGGTGCACCTTAGTTCCATGTATAAATAAGAAGTTCGAGGGTTACACCGTTGGATAACGTGACAACCTTTATTGAGAGTCTCATAGCTGTGGCAATACCTTCACCTACCCTGTGATTCCGACAGTCAAATCAGGTAATACGGAGTAAATCCGCAGAACAATGTTGGCAATCGACACCTTAATCTACGGTTTGAACATTAAATCTGACCATGAGTTCGTTGTAGAACGATACCTATTGCTATAGAGTCAAGCGCTATACCGAAAGCCTAACCGCCCGAGAAGCTAACCCGCATTATCCAGGATATGTTCAGGGAATCAAATTAGTAAACATTTCAGTGACGGAGACCTTAACTTCATGTATGAATTAGAAGGTCGAGAGTGAAACCGCTCGAGAACATTGCCAAATTTTGCGAGGGACGAACGGCTAAGACACTAGCTTCACTTACCGTGTGATTCCGACAGTCAAACAAGAATTCAGGGAGTAAATCCACAGTACAGTATTGGCAATAGACACCTTAATTCACCGTCTCAATTTTAAAGTACCGAAGCGAACCATTCTAGAACACTGCCTACTGTTATAGGATCAAACATTTTATCGAAGGCTTTACCCTCCAAGAATCAAAGCGCTGTATCGATAGTACAATTTCTAGTTCAGAAAAGCAAATTAGTTGCCATTTTAGTGACAGGCCCCACAATTCGCTGTATGAATATGATGGTCGAGTGTTAGTTCATTCGGAAACGTTACCACCATTCTTGAGAGAGGCGCAGCCATGCGAATAGCTTTACCTGTTCTGTGACACAGAGAGCTAAACCGGGTATTCTGGGATTAAATCCACGAAAGAGTATTGGCAATAGACACCTTAATTCGCAGTTTGTACATCACAGTATAGCTTCAAACCGTTTGAGAACGTTACCAAATGGTATATCGTCATACTCCTTGCCGAATGCCTTACTTACCGAGATCATAATCCGCTGTATCGTGGGTGTAATATCGTGTTCAGAGGCACAAATTGGTATACACCTTAGTCACAGGCACCTTAATTTCATTTACGAATTCGAAGATCGTTTGCCAAACCGTTCGATATTTTCACCGCCCTCTTTGAGAGTAGAACGGATAAGACAGAAGTTTCACCTCTCCTGTGATTCCGAAGGACAAACCAAGCATTCCGAGAGTTAACAAACTGTACACTATTGGTAATGGACACCATAGTTCACGGTTTGAGTATTAAGGAGCTGAATCAATCCCTTGTAGAACGATACATTTTTGGTTTGATGTCAAAAGGTTTAGTAATGAGCGTACCCTCAAAGACACTAAGCCGTTGCATCGAGAGTATAACTTCCTGCTCAGGGGAAGAAATTCGTCTTCATTTCAGTGACGAGCACCACAACTTCTCGCATGACTTAGAATATGGAGAGTCAAACTGTACGAGAACGATACCACCTTCTGTGAAGCACGAACATCTATGTCAATATCTTCACCAATCGTGGGATACCCAGAGTCAAACAGGTACTCCTGGAGAGAATCCGCTGAAGCGTATTGGAAATAGGTACCTTAATTATCGGTTTGAATGTTAAAGTTGAGCGTTGAACCGTTTGAGAACAGTAGCTATTGCCATAAAGTCGAACGTCTTTCCGAAGGCCGCAACTACACAGAAACTCACCGGCTTCAGCGACGGTATAACTTCGAGTTCAGAGTATGAAATTGCTTTTCATTTTAGTGACGGGGACCATAACTTCATTATGAGTATGAAGATCGAGGGTCAAACCGTTCGAGAAAGTTACCACCTTCTATGAGATTCGAAAAGCTAAGTCAATTGCTTCACCCATGCTGTGATTCCGTGAGTCAAGCCAGGTATTCCGGGAGTAAATCCGCTGAACTGTAGGAGCAATTGACACCCTAGATCACGGTATGAATATTATAGTAGAGCGGGAGACCTATTGAAACTGCTCCAATTGGTAAAAAGTCATTCTTCTTACCGAATACCTACCTTCGCAGAACATAACCCGATATAGGGGGTGTCCTGCTTTGTGTCCGCTCATGAAAATTAATAGACAGTTTAGTAGAGGCACACCTTATTTTCATGTTTGGGTAGCAATATCGATGGCCAAACCCCGCGAACGATCCAAACGATCGTTGAGAGTCGAACGGCTATGTCAATAGCTTCACCTATCCTGATATTCCGACAGTCTATCAGGAATTCCTGGAGATAATCCGCTGAACGGTATTGGAAATAGACACCTTATCTCGGAGTATGAATACTAAAGTAGAGCGTCAAACCGTTAGATAAAGGTTACCAACACGAGTAAAGTCAAACTTTTTACTGAGGCCTTACCTTCCGAGGTCGTCACTCGCTGTATCGAGTGGTTAGCATCGTGATCACAGATGGAAATTAGTATACATTTCAGTGACTTGCTCAATAATTTCGTGAATGAATTAGAAAATCGATGGTAAAACCGTTCGAGAACGTTGCCACCCTAGTTGAGATTCAAACGACGTAGTTAATAGCTTCACCTATCCCATGATTTCGCGAATCAAACCATGAATTGCGGGAGTAAATTCGCATAACAGTATTGGCATTAGACACCTCAATTCACGGCTTTAATATTAAATTAGAGCGTCAATCCATTTGAGGACGTTAGGAATTCGAATACAGACAAACGTTTTACTGAAGATTTTACATACCGAATGTCTAATCCGCTGTATCTAGAGTATAGCATGGTGTTCAGAGGAACAAATTACTATACATTTTATTCACGGGCACCACAATCGCAAGTATGAATTAGAAAATCGAGTGTCAAACCGTTCAGGAATGGTACCACCTTCTTTAAGAGTCGCACAGCCACGACAAGACCGTCACCTATCCTGTGATTCCGCCAGTCATATCAGGTAATCCTTGTCCATAACGGCGGTACAGTATTGGCATTAGACTCGCAATTTCACGGTGTAAATATTAAAGAACATAATCAAACCGCTGCCGAATGATACGTATTCCAATAGAGTCAATCTATTAATGAAGGCCGCCTTACCATCCGAGAGCTAACACGCTCTGTCGAGAGAATAACTTCGTGTACACATAATCAATGTAATATATATTTCAGTGACGGACACCGTAATATCATATATGAATCAGAAGATCGAGGGACAAAGCGTTCGGGAACTTCTCCACATTCATTGAGAGCCGAACGGTTAAGTCAATAGCTTCTCTTATCCCTGTGAATCCGAGAGTTATTCGAGGAATTCCGGGAGTAAATCCACTGTACAGTATGCCATTAGACACCCTATTTCCCGGTATAGGAATTAAAGTGCAGAGTCAAACCGATGTAGAACGTTACCTATTGGTATAGCGTCAAGCTTTTGCTGAAGGCCTTATATTCCGAGTAGCTAAACAGCAAATTCAAGTGTATTACATCGTGTTCATAGAAGCAGTTAGTATACATTTTAGTGACGGACACTTAAATTTCATGTATGAATTAGAAGATCGAGTATCAAACCGTTCGAGAACGTTACCACCTTCTTTGAGAGTTGCACAGCTAAGTCTATAGCTCCACCTATCCAGTTATTCCGAGAAGCAAACCAGGTATTCCATCAGTAAATCGGCTGAAAAATATTGGTAGTCGAATAATTAATTTACGGTTTGAATAATAAGGTAGGGCGTCAAACTGTAAGAGAACGTTACCAATTGGTATAAAGTTAATCGTTTTACCGAAGAGCTCAGACTCTGAAAACCTATCCCGCTGTATCAAGATAATAACAGCATGTTCATAGGGACGAATTAGAATACATTTTGGCTATGGGCACCTTAATTTCATGTATGAATAGCTTCACGGGGCGTCAAACCGATCGATAGCGTTACCACCTATTCTAGTATTCACACAGCTAAGTTAACAGCTGCAATTATCCTGTGATTCCGAGATTCAAACCAGGTATTCAAGGAGTATTTCTCTGAACAGTGTTCGCAATAAATGACGTAATTCAGGGTATTAATATTATAGTAGTGTGTTAATCCGTCGGAGAACATTTTCAATTGGTATGAAGTTATTCTTCCCACCGAATTCCTAACCATCCGAGAACTTAACTAGCTGTAGCGAGTGCCACGCATAATGTTCACCGAAACGAATTAGTAGACATTTTAGCAGATTGACACATCATTTCATGTTCAAATATCTAAATCCAGAGTCAAACCGTTCGTGAATGTTTCGGCAATCTTCGAGAGTCGCTCGGATAAGTCAGCAGCTTCACCTATCTTGTGATTCCGAGATTTAAATCAGGTATTCAGGGAGTAAATCCGCTGAACACTATTTGCGATAGTAGCGGCAATGAACAGAGTCAAACCGTCGTAGGAGGTTACCCATTGGTAAAGAGTCAAACTTTACACAGAGGGCCTTCCTTTTCGCGAACCGAACCCGCTGTATTGAGATTATAACATCGTGTTCAGAAAGTCAAACTAGTACATATTTTAGGGACGGGCACCTTAATTACATGCATGAATAAGATGATCGAGCGTTAAACCTATCGACACGTTACCACCTTCTTTCCCACATTCGAACTGATATGTCAACAGTTTCACCTATACAGTGATTCGGAGAGTCAAACCAGTTATTGCTGGAGTAAATGCGCTGCACAATATGGACAATAGACACCTTAATTCACGCTTTGAATAGTAAATCAGAGCGTCCAACTCTTTGATATCATTGCCAATTGGCATAAAGTAAAACGTTTTACCGAAAGTCTTGCCGCCCGAGCAGCTATCCCGCCGTATCGAGAGTATAACTTCGTGTTTAGAGAAACACATTAGTGGACATTTTCGAGACAGCACCTCAAATTCATGTATGAATTAGAATATCGATGATCAAACAGTTCAAGTGAACGGTAGCACCCTCGTTCATAGTCTTATGCCTAGGTGGAGAGCTTCAGCTAACCTGTCATTCTGAGAATCATATCAGGTAATACGGGAATAAATACCCTGAAGGGTATTGGCAAGCGGCGACTCAATTCACGGTATGAATATTATTGTAGGTAGTAAAACCGTCGGGGAGCATTACCAATTCGAATAAAATCATTCTTGTTACCGAAGTCATTACCTTTCGGGAACCTAACCCGCTGAAGCGAGTGTCCTGCATAGTGTGCACGGAAACAAATTAGTAGACATTTCAGCGGTTGGACACCACGCATTTGTGCATAAGTGTCAGAATCGAGAGTCAAAGCGATCGAGCACGTTACCACCTCCTTTGAGATTTGTATGGCTAAGCTATTAGCTTCACATATCCCGCGATTCCGAAAGTCAAACCTGATATTCCGGAAATAAATCCGACGTAGGGTATAGGCAATAGACACATGCGTTCACGGTTTGAATATTATAGTAGTGCGACAAACCGTGTTAGCGCGTTACCAACAGGTATAAGGTCAAACGATTAAACGGAGGCGTTACCTTCCAAAAACCTAACGCGCCGTCGCATGTGTCTTGCACAGTGTACGCGGAAACAAATTAGAAGACACTTTCGCAGCGTACACCTTATTTCCACATATGAATAGCAACATCGAGAGTCAGACCTTTCGAGAACGGTTCCACCCTTCTTGAGAGACGCACAGCTACGTCAATTGCATCACCTATCCTGTGATTCCAGCAGTCTAACCAGGTTTTCCTGTAGTAAATTCTCTGTACAGTATTTGTAATAGTCACCCTAATTCACGGTTTCAATATTAAAGTACAGCGTGAAGCAGCTTAAGAACGTTACCAGTTGGTGTAAAGTCAAACGTTGTACTGAAGACCTTGCCATCCGAGAGACTAACCCGCTGCATCGAGAGTATAACTTCGCGTGCAGAGAAATAATCTACATGTCCATATTAAAATAACTCACACATAAGAACTTAATTTTAATATTTTTTAGCCTATTACATTATTTTCTACTTTGTATTTACTCTATTCGAATTACTGCATGTTTTAATATACAGTAAAATATAAATTTTTATTTAACGGGTATAGAATATGCCAATATTAATATAATTAAGAAAGAATAAAATATATCTCATTTTAATTATTTTATGAAAACTAGAACCAAAAAAGAGAAAAATTAATTAAAAGACTTTCTAATTTGTAATAAATATCGCATTAATATATGTTTAAAAGTTACACTCGGTAGAATCCATACTTGTTCAGAGAAGGTGTTTATTAATTATGTGAATACTTTGTTTTAATATAATATATTTTAATGTCTAGAAGTGCAAAGCTATTAGCAATGTTTCTTTCAGGGAAATTGTAAATAATATGAATATTAACCGGTGTTTTCCTGCTTTTTATAATATATGGAATGTTTAAATTTATGTTTTAAAAGGTATAAATTTAAATTTTCAAAGAATGCAGCAAACTTCGTGAAAATTTTTTCCACATATATGTAGCTCTTTATTTTTTTAAGATTATGAAGTACCAAGTAAGTAAATAGTTTTTAGTAAATCAGTCGCCCATTTTGTGTTTACTATTTTACTTTCTTATAACTGAATTTTCGAAATTCTTAATTGAAATTGCTCATTTTCGGTATTATGAAGTTCAGTATTAAATAAACGTGAATATAAGCACAATGTTTTTTTTATTGGAATCTTGAATTTTATTATCAATCAGAATGTATATCAGATTCATTTTTTTAATTGTTCATTGTAAATTGTTTAATGATATAACTTATCTATATCAAATTATTTTTATATAATAGTATAATTTTAGTTAGAAAAACCATGTTGCAAAATTATGCTTATTGCAAGAAACGAATATATGATAAAATTTCTATCACCATAAAATATAGTTAAGCGAAAACTATACTAAAGAGTTTTACATCTTGTTTAAGTATATGCATGTCCGATGTTATTTCAACACGATACCCTATTAATTCCTTTCTAAGAAGTTTTACGAAAACCTTCGTACAAAATGACGGGTATACAAAATTTTTAAATTGCAATGCAAAGATAATTATACAGGTTTTAAATACATATCACTCGAATTCTTTGCATATCTTTCAAATTCAATATAGAATTTTTGCTTTAAATCAGTAAATATAAATAAAAGTACACTTTCAATTTTTCTGAAAACATATGAAATATTTTCGGCACTATTGGATATAAATAACACCTCTTATTTATTACTCTTCATAATAATAATTACAACGTCAGAAATCATACTTAATCGTCTCACTAATTATATTAGAACCTCATTTGTTACTTTTTTTTTACAGATTAGTTCTTTTGAAGGGGCTGATGAATGAATCGTTCAACTAATCAAAGTAATTATTGATTCATGTGAAAACATGAAACATTACTCGTCCTTATGAATTTAAAAAATATGAAAAGAATTAACTAAGACTCCTTATATGCGGAATATTTGGACATGCGAACTATTGAACAGAGAAAACTAAAATAGAAATAGCACAAACATCAATAAATGGTTTAAAGAGAAATGGAGTACAGAGAATATGACTCAGCAGGATTTTGTATTCACGGGAACGATAACAGAAACTTCGTCTAATTTAAGAAAGTTAGGATGGTGAGAAACTTCAAGCAATGGCAGATGCTCTAAACAAAATTGACATGCACGATGAAGTCAAGTGGGTTTAGCATTCCCTAGATTAAAACGGTCAACGTTTAAAATGCGATCCAAGTGGATATTTCCTTAAACCAATGGTTTTTATTCCATTTGGTTGTTGCTTTAGCCATGTACTAACGATCCCATTCCATTTTGAACATTTTTACCGATTCTTGATGTTTTGAGTTTATGGTTGTTACCATTGGTTAAAATAATATACCAAATTCTCTGTTGTTGAATTGGATATAATTAAACTATTTCAAGTAATTACAAAGGAAGATTGTTGCGAAATTTATATGCAAATGTTTATAAGATTAGATACTTCCATTTAATTGGGGAAAGGATTAAAAAGATGAAAATTTTAATTTTTTTATATTGGCATATAAACACCAACAGAGGAGTTTATTTGGCTGGTTTAATGAGGACCATACGTTAAAAATTGTTTTCCATTTTATCTCTGATGATATTAGTTTTAGAACTATTAATTACCATTCTCCAGCATTGATATGGTCTTTGTATATTAGATATTACTTCTCATTCAACACTCTATTTGAATTAAGTACTGAGTAATATATAAATTACTAAATGAAAGGAGAAAAGTTACTTAAATAAAATTTAAAAATTCTTTTTATAAAAATACTCAGATTTTACCATATACAAAAAAATATATCTTTAAAAGGAGTATTTAAAATGTTTGAAATGTTAACGACTATAGTTAATGTTTTTTACTTACACTGTAATTAAAAAATTTGAAACACAGGGGATGGTTATAGCAATATAATTTTTCTTGCCTTTTAAACAAGATGGTGACGATTTGGTTTTATTTTAATGATATACCAAATTTTTTATGTGTCCCGTAAAATGGTTAGGAAGATTTTGCTGTTGATGTCATTTTATTCAAGAAGACATTGAAAAAAGAGCTATTAAATGAAAGAAAGATACGCACCTTCATGTATAAAGAATCGATACTGATAAAAAACTTATGTTAGCTTTAAAATATTAAAGGTTAAAAAATTCTTATGCAAGACTTTTAACAGTGATGGGTTGGCTGCCATTGTTGGGTTGAGTTGCGTCTTGCAAGGTAGGTTATGACTTAAATATTTAAACATGTGTTAAAACACCACGCTACACTTATTACTACTGTTATATACAATAAACCGAGAATTTATGTTCTCACTGTATAATGATAAATAGAATATGACCACATTAATATTCATATTGGCTTTATAGATTTTAACTGTTATTTGTGTCTTTTCAACGAAATATATACAAACAAACTGTTGAGTTAAGTGTATTTATTACCATTTCTAATATCTATTCAATATTTTTCCAAATCATATCTGTCTATTATACTTAGTTATCATCTACCTTATATATGAAAACCTAAAATTAGGCCGTTTTTTTTATTTTTTGTCCTCTGTTTATCTAGGAATTTAGGTAGAAAAATACGGAAAACGTAACCAAAGGGCTCTAATGTGGACATAATAGTATGTTGTCTTTTAAAATTTTCTTTATTTTTGGTGCCTTTTAATTTTTTTAACCCCTACTTTTGAAAAAAAAGATAAAATTTACAATTGAATAACGTAAACATATATGTAAAAAGAAAGGTAAAAATATTGAGGAAGTAATATATGAAGCTCTTGGTTCCTGTTTACAAAACGAGGTAGCTTTGCACGTCACATCACAATTTTTAATTAATCATATTTTAAGAATACAAATTAAAAGAAGAACTTTCAGAAACTATTTTTGGTGATTTATTTTTGAAAAAAGCAATGCTTTTTGGTAATTGCTGTTTTGCTTTCTTTGTTAAATTGTGCCGTTTTTGGAACTGCGTTATTTTTTGCCCTTTGTCCTTTCATGAATAATAATAATTCATAAGTTCAAAATTTTCAAAAATTTTAATTCCACAAATTTGAATACTTTGATTTGCAAATACAAACCATAATGTATTTAATCTATGTTATACATATTATAAACATACGGCTATGATCTTGACATTATCCAAATTTCTTGTGCACAAAATAAGATACTTTATAAAAAAATTGTGTTAAAATGTAAAATAAATTACCGAAATATGTTCTTAATTGTCAAAAACTTATTAAGCAAAACGAGAAACATATTTTTTTAGTGTTTTTACAAGTAATGGATCACATGTCTGTTTACACTACGTAAGTATTAAGGTATTAGCATATTTTTAAATAATATATAATCGATGTGCAGAAAGTTTTATGAATGAAAAAATACATATTTGTTTTTATTTTTGAGCTATCGCAGTTTTCATGTCTTCATATTTTCATGTTAATTTGTATAACGTCATTATTGCGTAAATAAGTCATTAAGACGTGAGATTTAAAAACATTATAATACAAATTTATATTCGAAAGTAATCGATAAAATAAAAATATGAGATTTTAGAATAAATTCGATTCGAAAAGTATTTTCGAGAAGCGTATATGTTTTTAAGGGCATTAAAGAAGTAACGAACTGTTGAAACACAATAAAGAAGTTGAAACGTTCCTCGCCGTCCTCCTTACAGATTAACTCACAATTAACCGAAGCGAGCACCGATAGTTTATAACAACCGTAGCCATCAAACGGGATGCACGGGTGACTGACCGCAGGAACGGTCTAACACGAAAATCACGTGCTTCATCTACATTCATAATTTGTATTTAATTATTTCACGTATCAACGAGCAGTCAAGTACGATAACTCCAGAATGCATTACTATTAATTATAGATACCGTCCTTTGGAACAATACGATTAGCTCTGGTGGACAGGTTAAGGGGCAAGAACCTACCCCTTTCGCTAAAGGTAGCAGATACAAACAGTCTCCGGGGTTCTTGTCATATAAATCGACATCCACCTTGCCGACAGGCTACTCCATGAGTGGCGGAAACCACAAATCACAAACGTCTATTTATATAACTCAAATTTACCAATCTGGTTAATGTAAAATCGGTGACTCGATATCACCGAGGAAAGATTATCAACTGTTTTCTGCACGTCTGGAGCGTTTAACGCGATTTGCTCCACAGGCGGATCAGCTCCATTTCTTACTATCCGTGCCCAAGCCTGTAAACGGTCACCTGTTCCAGGAGCTTCAGATCTTCCTCCTGGAAATCCACCTTCTTCATTTGCAAGTAATTGACAGTGCTGTCTGCCAATTCGTGTACCTCGGCAAGACTGATAGTGATATGAATGTGTCTCGTTCTGACCTCTCCATGCTGGATTGCGATTTTAATAGATATTCATGGTTGGTATTTATATCGATTCCCAGTTGCTCAAATTGTTTTATAATACTTTTCTTAAACTTTGTAATAATCAAGATGGCTATGGTTTTCTCCTGCCATGGCCCCTCAAAAGATCTTCAAGATTTTCACATGTTATAATTTGTTTAAATTCAATCTATTTTTTAATTCGAAGTGCAGAAAAATGTCTATAAATATCTATTTTACGAACTAATTATAATCTTATAGCTGTAATGCTTCATATACATACAATGTTTTAAGTGATCTGTATTATGCATTTATTTTATTAAGCCAATTTTTATAACAGAAAATTGAAAACAAGAATAAACACATTCCGTTTGGTCAAAATGAAAATGTATTTTTAAAAAACTGTTTATTTTTCTGCATTATCTCTCTTTTTAAAGGGAATGACAATAAAATAAATACAATAAATTTTCATTATGATTGTAGTGCCTTCAACGTGCTAATATTAATATATAATATTAAAATAAGTATTGTGATTATATACTGGTGTGATTATATATTGGAAGATGTAATATTCAGCTAGCTTTTGGTAATGAAGATGTCATCATGACAGATATGTATAAATCTGCTTCTATTAACAGAAGACCAATTAACACATAAACTTACATTTATAAGGTTAAGTGATAAATTAATTATAATTATTAATGAAATTGTTTATTTTTTTCAGAAATATTTTTTGGTTTTTACCATATGACTGTATTTTTCAACTTACAAGTATATAAAAATTCATATAACGGAATGTTTTAGCATCATTTGTTTTTGCTATGATATTTAATGAAACTCTTTCTGTAATAAAGGATTTTATTGTTTCCAGTAAAGAAAAAGTGAGCCATATGATTATCAACACCTTAGGATTATATTGTGTATTTGAGAAATCAAGAAATATTCAAATAATTAAACGTTGTATAATTTTTTATTTTTAATGTACTAATATTTTCGGGACCGCATATTTTCATTCATAGTTAATTTTTTCCCGAAGATGTAATTTTCAATATACAGCTCTTCCGAGAATACATATGAAAAATGGTACTGACCACATAAAAAATAACTTGATTTCTTAAACCATCAACATAAAGTTAATCGTTTTTATGAAGAATACATAATAAAAAATTAAAAGTGACTGTTTAATTATGTAATGCTTAGTCCAATTAAATTATTTTTATTGTCAGTTTATAATAGAAGGAAATTTAAAATTAGAACAAGGCCCTCATTAAATTTTCTGAAAAATAAGAATCAACATTTTCACCTGTAGAATATCCCGTAATAATAATATCATAGTCACTAATTTTCAAAACGTCAAATCTTCTAGAATTCTAAGATTCTAATTTATTCTCTTACCTATCGGCATAGAAGAAAAATTAATGAGGATCTAGTACACAGCCACGTGTTATAGCTTGTTCAGGAAAAGGAACGTTTTGTATTGTATTTTTTACACATGTATTTTTTACACATGTTGAGAGCACGTTTAACAGATAGTTTGAATCCTGCTTTTTTAACAGTTAGTTTAGTTTTTGCCAATATTTTAACAGCTAGCGGGTTAGTAACATTAATCGATGTTGTTCCTTTACGTTTAATAAGATGCTAGGTGTTTTTTTTATTATTTTCCTGATAAATTATATCTTTATCTCAAGATTCTACTATCTCAAAAGATTTAAGATTTGCAGAAAAGGATGTATCGATTTTTACTGCGGAATCAATATTTATTATACCTTTTTCTTTCAGAAGTCCCCCTTTTCTTTTTAATCTAAGTCTAGCAATAACAAGGCATCCAGTATTTTCATATCATGTAGGGAAATCCGTATACATTTCTCGTTGCCAGACTTACAGTGGTAACCATATTCAAATTCACAAATATCACGGGAAGCAATTCCATTTCTCAATACATATCCTTCCAATTTATTATATTCATTCCTGAGATATAAAATTTCATCATCCATATGCGTACCTATTTGTTGCACAACTCATTCATTCTCAATAGTACTTAATGAACATGTACTATATGCAACTAATACATCTTGATTTATCATTTCAAAAATTTTTTTAATAATTTATATTGAACCTCATGTAAACGAATCGTATTAGTAAATAAGAATTCTCAGAAACATCTTTTGATTTTTTAATTGCTCCATTACTTGTTCATGGAACATCACAAGGAATCCTATCTAATTTTCGCCCCATATTGTCGTATAGATTTGGAAAAATATTAGAATCACCTTGTATAATGACTAACGATTTGTTTGGTATCTTAAACGTTTCACTTTATGCAATATTTATACGTTTTTATGTTATATCATTGGCAATGATTAGTCCACTTTGATCAATTATTTCAATAATCACCTTTGTTTTGGATCTTAGCACACATATCAAAAACATTGTGGTCATAGTTTCATTAACATAACTGGTAACATACTATCTAGTTGCTGTCTCTGCATTGCGCAAATATTTGTTTGATTCACTATGAATTGCATAATTTCTTTGTAGGTATCAGGTTTTTTCCTAAAAAATAGATCAAACTCATATACAGCTTCAAAACCACCAAGTTATCTAACTAAGTCCTATTTAAAAATAATATCACGAATTTTTTATTTTAATGGTGTGTTTCACATTCTGAACTCAGATATAATCTATCCTCTAGTTTACTAGTAAATTCTTCAAATTCTGTTTTATATAAGTTCAAATTTTTGTCATAAATTGTTAAAAATTTCACTATTCCCATTCACGACTCTAAAAATTAAAAAGTTCTCAAATACCTTGGAATGATAAATCAGAGGAATAGATGTAGATAAATTCTTATAAAAACTTTAAATCACGTTAATGTTTTTATCTAATATTTATTTATTCTTTAATTTATTTGAAGAATTCCTAGAATAGAATTCAACTTTTTTCTTTCAATTCGCTTCGCGTTCAAAATATTCCTTACGCGCAACTCTGCGGTAGGCTTCGTATAAAACTATGCACCGTACTAACGGATAGATTACTGTACATAATTTTGAATAATTTACAATCATTTACAGTGATAAATGTAAATTATTTTGACAGCATTCAACTATTTTTATTGTACTTTTTGAGAGATTTAGTCTTATCATTCCAATAACAATTCGTCTAGTATACCGATTAATTTTCCGTCGATATATATTTTTTGAGTTATATTGTAGCCATTTCCTCAGTCAATACCTATCTATACTTACATATAAATATTTCTGTGTATGAGAGTGCAGTTAATGAAGAACATTCAGAATTTCCTAAGGAGCAGGATAATAATCTATTGCATGATTCACCTATGAGGATTTCAAAAAATCCCTCACTGAAAATAATTACAATGTGAATAAGATTGATCAACAGAAGTTTAATGTACTACAAGAGAAAATTGAAGGCTTGCGTAAGAATGCAGAATACAAAAAAAAAAATCCCAAAAATTATTTTGTACTCTATCGAAAATGCTCCTAATGAGGACAAAACAGATAGTAAGAGTGAATAATGATTAAATGTTTGAATTTTATTTAGTTATTTTTTTGTTACTGGGTACTCTAAAATTAAGCCTTGTCAATTCTTTACTTACTTCTACATTATATATTTTTAAACATTTTAATTTTTGGTAGTTATGTACCCTTACCAAAATGAATTTAAAACAGAAATTAAATAATTCTAAATCACATATAAATATACCCCTTTAATTTGATCTTTCGATATAAGAAAGCTAACTAATTGATTCTAAGAACAAAAAGGTATAAGTCAAAAGCCTGTCTTGTTTTTCGAGTAATAGCTAATTTATAAACAATGTACATTAGTCGATGTATGAAATGGCATCGTATATTTTAAAATTTTACACACTTAGGAGTAATATTGCAATGAGGCAAGTAAGGATGTGTGGAAAAACCAGAACGACATCAAAGTTTACACCGCCGGATGTTGATGTCATAATTATCTCTGAATGATATACCCGTATAAATGACTTCATCTTTATAATCTAAATTAAATTTTTTTTGAATTGTTTTGTAATCTAAACGCATTTAAATTTTATCAAAATTATGAAAGGTAAGTTGAATTTTATACGTCATAAAATTTATCTATAAATAAATTCTATTTCCAATACAAACAATTTTATTCAAAAGTTATAATATATAAGAAAAAATATTTGTTTGATATTAATTTCTTTTAAAGCGTTTTTACTTTTAGATTCAATATTTTTTAATCTGATTAACAACGTAAATAGTTTTGTTCGTTTCTATCAATATTTGATGTTGAAACAAAATATTTTTATATATAAAAGGTGCGTTGTTAGGTATTTATACACATTTTTAATGATTTAAAAGTGTTCAAGTTTGCCGATAATATACTTAATCAATATTGACATAATAATAAAGAGAAAGAATAGGTATTTAGGCGCTTCTTATATATATATTTATGACCTCTGATCAAAGAGAAATGTGTACATTTGTATTATTCATTATATCAATTCATTAAACTAAAAAAAATATACTAAAGCATTGAGTATGTTAAAGTATATATGCAACCGCTTAACTTTTTCACAAAATAAATGATTTTCAATTTTGATGAAAAATTAAGTAATTTAAAAAAAAAAAAAAAATGATTAAGAAATTAATATCCACCAGAAATAACTAATAATAACCAGTAACAGCCCATATGTTATTTAGAGTAGGAGAACATAAATAAGAGCAATATAGCTGAGTATCCCTGTTTAAACGATTTGGGACTAGGGATAGTTGAACTTAAGCATACGGAAGTTTAAATCCTCATGCCTTTATTTGTCAAAATAATTTGTTATCACCGAAATGATTAGGTGAACATAAAAATGAGACTGAGGCTTTTGAAAAGTTTAGTTATGAAACCAAGCCAAATAACAGTCAAGGGATAATAACATTTGATAACTTATAGAGAATGGTTGAGCAGACGCCTACTGGCAACAATTATGCTGAAAGATTTGCTCCATATGAATTTTAACTGCGGTACTTCTCTGGCCCTTAGGAAGGACGATATTACATTCGCATCTGACGTGAGACATTTTTGGGATATGAGAATCAATTCTAGAATGATGTCTAGAATATTTATATTTGGTGATAGTTTTGTGACATTTACATGATTTCATGGAGATAATTGTGAACTCAAGAATATTCTTGAGTTGAGAATATTATCTATAATATGTAATATGTACCTGCTTGTAAACTAGCTTCATATTTGTCTAAGACAGGGGTGGCCACAATGGGGCCCTTTATGTGGCTCGCATAAAGATTTCAGAATTTTATTAAAAATTCATGAAATTTTTTATCGCTTTTATAGTATGGTTTGTAAAATTAGTACCGGAGAAGATAAATTAGAATATTAAAAGTTGTTAAAACAAATTTAAATATACACTATTTTGTTTAGCCAGCAGCAAATAATAATTTGTACTAAATATATAATTCATTTTATAATATTGTTTTAAAACTTACCACAGTCTATGGCATATGTATCATTTACGGTACACAGAGTAATAACTAATATAAACGAATTATTTTCTGATCGACTGATGATGTAATGATCTATTGAGAGAGAGTATGTATATTTTTAGATGAAACAATGAGTATCATTTCCAAGAAGATGGGCTTTACGCGGAACTTGATAACGGATAAAAATTCAGAAAATCAATTAAGGTGCGAAACAACAGGTTTAATAGTACATTTAAAGAAATTAAGTGAATAAAAGTTCAGATTCTAACTAGCTAATCATCATACATACACATATCGTATTTATCACCTGGATTTGAACAAATCTGATTTCATTTTATATTCATTTTGTTTTTCAGAACTCATCTATGTAAAGTGCGGTCTAGGGTAAGCATACTTAATGTGGCCTGCGATACAGTTTCGGCTCGACTCCTCTGGTCTAAGGTGTTATACAGGAAAAGATTTTTTCTGTATTTTTCATATGCAACTGTATATGGATTTGATGGTAATACACGAGTTGTATACTCCATTGATCCAACTGGTTGCTGTGGGGACGTTATGTTTATCTATAATGGAAGTAGCTCGTTTTTAACACAACTTTCACTTGATTATTTTCCTGATGAAAAGTATATGCGATGAATGTTGTAATTAGCTTGGTAGTAGAAAGCTTTTGATTCTGTTTCTGAGCGAGAGGTTTAGATTGATGATTGCTTATAGCTCTATATTGGTAGTAAAACCGGTTATGAAACTAGAAAAATACGATTAAGTGACGATTATATTAATTAAAAAAAAAGTTTACTGATAAAATCATCCGTTTGTAAGGAAATGTTATTTAGATTTTTATGACCTATATGCGACACCTTTTGACAGTGAACCTACTAGGATTTTTTTATATCGATAGTGACACCTATATAAGCAGACATTTTGATCGATCTGGTATAGCTAGTGTTAAATTTTGGATTTCATAACATCATAAACTTAATTCAATTGTTTATTTTTGTAATGTAATTATTTATTTATAATCATGTTTATAGGTATAGTGGTTTCGCAACATGTTTTGAAAAACATACTATTCATAATTCGAAATGAACTTCGTAAATTATTGAGCTTTGAAAGTTGACGATATCAATTAACCCAAGGGTGGGCAATTTTTTATACCAAAGTGCCAACTTTCGTGTATCCCATTACAGCGGGGGCCATGGCATATAAAAAGATTCACAAAAAATTTATACAATGTAAAAAACTTTTTTTTCAAGGAGAATATTTTATCCATCGCTTATTCGTATCAGCAACGCCATTTTAATGGTTCAGATAAAATATTTGCAATATTTCTAGGACACTTTCAAATATTTTCTGGGATAAACCATTTTTTCATACCTTGTTGTTGGGTAGAAATTGATAATTTGGTAATCTCAAGTAAACAGTACTTAAAAATTTGCCGCTAGAAAGTGATGTACTACGTATTGTAATTTTGTGTGCAGCAATGTAGATAACTTTTGCTGAAGTGTTTTGTGTTGTAAAGAGTCCTTATGGTATTTTGATGGTAAATAAATTCACCATTTAATTTCATTTACTTCATCCTTCATTTGTTCCGATAAAATAAAATGTATATATACAAAAATGGTATGCGGAAAAATGTATTCTAAGTTAACATATATACGTCGGCGCTGAAAATTCTGCTGCTTGTCTAGGAGAAGCCATCGTGTTTAAACTCTCAAGGTTATTATTTGAAAATTCTAGTCCTTTATTTTAACACGTTCATACCGCCCCAAGAGAATATAAAGTGTGAGCCACCTATGGTTCACACGGCGTGAATGCGTTAGTATTGTTTGAAATTTGAAAATATGTAACGGGCCGCAGGTAACGCACCTCTGAATTAACCTCTCAGGAACGACACACCCTATAGTGATTTTCGCATTGTCATCTCTCAGTACTAGGAAATACTATATTAGATTTAAGAAATTCCATATTTTTTACTGACTCTTATTATAGTGGTCCGCTATTCCTAAAAAGTTAGTCATATAATACCGCAGTCCATTCTTATACAGCTACTTTACGACCAAATTCGAAATATTATTTCATTTTCATACAATTTGATCAGTAACGTGCAGTACAGAGAAATCAATTTCGTGGAAAATAGCGCCGTTCATAAATTATTAAAGAACAAACAATATACAAAGGTATTATAAAAGCATCTTAAAACAGTGTAAATAAATGATACTCAATGTACACAAGAATATCATCTTATGAATATATAATTCAATTTCTAACCGTTTGCATGTTTTTGTAAAGCCTCAAATTACAAATTAGGCGATTTTATGAAATATATGAATTTTTTGATACCATCTGCTTGAAAATAAAATTTCACAGTCTTAAACAATTGAATTTCAGCGGTAATTCTTTTCCGATGAACTGGAAAATCCCTTGGTTTTATTTTATTCTAACAATCCTCTGAGATTACATGAGAATTTTTTGTTTTTATTCATTACTGGGGAGCCAAAGATTTTTGTTCTAATACAAATTTCTTTATATTACATAATGCTTTTTCTAAAGCGTTAGTGAATATTTTATGATAAATGACATGACATAATTTTATGATAAAGGACATGAAGACATTCTATTTATAAATGTTAAGAAAATATGAGAAAAAATTGATCTGTTGTATATAATAGAAAATTTTAAGCCCTAAAAGTAATCAGGCTAAGTAACGTGTTAAAGTATAAAATTTCTTATATACTTTTAAAGTAATTATTTTCTAAATCATTTAGGAAATACTTCTATTGCAGTAGAAGAATGATACTATATCTGATGATGTGTTGATACAACTAGTCATAAAAACACTATGATAACGAATAGGTGTAAAAGTGTTGGTAAGATGGAGATGTGCGTATCAAAATTATTGTAATATGATTTCAACCCTTTGGTATGAATAGCTTTAGAACATATTTTTTCAATATATATTTTTTTAAGTACCAATGAAATGGGATAAGTTGAACCTTATTGTTATTAAAATTCAAACTTAAACATAATTTAATTCTTCATAACATCGCCTTTTATGAGATACTTTTTTGAATTTTAATTAGACATCAATAGGTAATCAATATAAACATTAATTTTGATTAAAAAGAAACATTAGTTTTTCAATGAAGCGACTAATATTTTTAACCGCATTATGCACATGCATATTGTTCTTTTGATTTTGTAAAAACAATACCAGTGTATATTTTGAGCCTCAGATAAATTTAAAACCGTATCTGTTGTCAAGATTTTAATTAGTTGTGGTTGTTTTTATAAGTATGATGGGAATTCAAAGGAAAAGAATATTTTTGCATAGAAATTTTTCACTGACAGAACCTTGGCGAGCTAGTTTCATTTATAGATTGTAATCGTAAACATATTTCAAAAAAAATTTTAATGGAAATCCCAAATTGTAATTAAAAGAATTTATGATAAATTTAAAATAATAAACTTTTGTAGTTCTCAAAGATCATAGAATATATATTTTTGTCCACAGTTAAACATTTTGTATGTAAGAATTGTTTTGTAAAACGGTTATCATATTTCTTGCTTGCCGTGGGTATATTTTTATAATATTAAAGCTCATCTTACTGAATTTCCAAAAATAAATTGAAGAAAACAAATTAAGCTTAATAATCTTAGAAATGATGAAGATTTTTATTTAATTATGGAAAATTGAAGCATATCAGTTAAATGCCCTTATTTATTTTCTTTTTCAGGGTTGGTTGTCTTATTCTATTTCTTAAAAAAAAAAAAATTGCGAATAAATATTTAAGGTATAAAAAAACATAAAATGTCATTAAATATAATTAAATTCGTATTTGTATTAAGAATATGTCCTTTCTTCGTATTTATAGTTGTTATTGAATATAAATTTTTAAAATTGTATTAAAACATTAAGGTTTTATATTTCTTTATATTTCGTATAAAAGTGGGAAAACGCTTAAGGTTATTGCACCATTAAATATTCAAATGAAGTTTAGAAGTATGCGTTAAACTTAAAAGATATATTTGAATGCGGAAGAAATCAACTTATATTCATGTGTAAACATAAGAATGTTTTTATTCTCATGATTAGTTTAGAATATGAAATGTATTGTATGTACAACAATTATGGCAATCTACAAGTGTTTTTCGTTTTAAAATGATTATTTTTCAATAATAAAATTATTAGAGAAATAATTAATTAAGAAAGGAGATGTGTATTCACTTTTTATATTTGCTCAAATACAGTTTTGTTCTTAAAATTTTATTGAAATTTCTTGAATACAATTAAGTGACAGAAAATAATTAGTTATAAGTTTAAAAAATTATGTATTCATAATAAAATTGACAAGTATGGTTAAAGGTATATTCAAGCGCTTTAATGGCACCACAAAAATTATATTGTGCTTCGAGTAGAATAATTTGAAGGTAAGAATGAGTCTATAAGTAGAAACACTATTTTTTAAAAATAAATATTAATTGCAGTCAAACGGCAAAATTTAAATAGAAAATGATTTAATATAATATATAAAACGTTGACTTTCTCAAAACCTTCACGATTTAAGCAATTACTCAATAATGCTGCGTTTGATAGTCTTCCTTACGTGATTAAATAAAATTTTAAATAATCTGTTTTAATAAAAAGAAGGCAAACAGCAACCATTTAGTTAAAGAATTAATTTTTAACTTTGTATATGTCGGGATTGCTCATTCTAATCGTGGGGTATATTCTTCGGAAATATTTATATTTCCATCATCCATTCAGATTCCATCATATCTGAGTATAATATATTCGAGGAATATACAAGTTGTTCCTGAAGAATAATTTGTTTGTTTCATTTAGTTTCTGAAATTTAAATAAATTTAATAACGCAAATTAAAAAATGAAAAAATTTTTGTCAACCAAAGAATATAAATATTCAATTATAAAAATAGAGCATTGTAATATTTAAACTTTGAAACGTTTATATATAGTTACTCGCGTTTTCCGTACATTTTTGTCTTTCGTATATTATAAAGTGTTCTTTGTTTCACTTCTGTTAATCTTCCAGCTATAAAAATTCCAAAATGCAAATATTTTTTAATTTTATATAAATATAACAGCTTATAAGAAAAATTTAACATTTTTTTAATGTATAAAGAAATATCTGATTTAGATCCATATTTTGTGAAAAAATTTTTTATATATCATGTGTGTTGAGTATTAACATCATTAGGGTACCTCTAAATGATAACTACGGAGCTAAACATATAAGAGAGAATGAAGTTACAACAGATCTTATTGATTTCAATAAAGAAATGTGAATATTATGGATTTAGAGACACTAATAAGATTTACAGTCTTCAAGTATTCGGAAATAATAAGAATCCTAGAATAATAAAGATAGCAAACAATTTCTCAAATGAAATATATTTTTGCGGTCCAAACAATGTGGTTATAATTCCAAAACGATTTCATGAACAACATGAACAAAGAATTTAAAACGTTTCCTCAATAAAATGTAATACCTTTTTTCCAGAATATTCTTTGATAAGAATATTAGTATAGAATTTCGCTATTTCTTCCATATATTTCAACATTCTGAAATGACTATAGTATTAAACGATGAATTAAAGAGACATATACCCATTTTTCCACCAATAGAAGATCCGCATATATAGAAAGTGTTTGGCAGTAGCGACTTTATTTTCGAACCATGGGAAATTTATATGGCAAAAGTATTCGATGAAATTGGTTTTACAGAAATAGCTACTTGGGATGATAAAAATTGCTCAACTGGTGCAACATCTAATGATCTTGATAAAGTAGTCGATGGTAATACACAAACTGGAAATAAAAACGGAGACATAATAATGTTAGATATTCTTCTCCAAATTTTAAAGACTCACAGTATTAATTTCATACAGAATGTTTCATTTGATATGGCGAATAGTTTCTGCTAATGCAAGAAATTTTTCACTGAATAATATAACTGAAGAAGAATTGAAAGCAGAGGAATCAACTTTGAAATCAGGTGACGCAGAAAAAAGTATATCGAAGAGGGAGACAAAATCATCGTTTCCGGGGTTTTCAATGTGGGTATAAATAGCAACAAACAAACCGAGTACAAAGCTGAAAATGTCGTAATTCACGATGATATATAACTAATAGAGACACAGAGAGAAATAATAGTAATCTCGAACTAGTTTGAAAATTCTCATAATATGGAACCAAATTCAAGTAATTCATTCGAAGCATACGAAATCCCATGCAATGGAGGAAGGTCTGAAAAAATAGGGGAAAGTATGTTAAATTTTGGATCATTGTTGTCCAAGCTTAAAAGTGTGACGCCAGCCAAATTCCAGCCAACGCATCACCAGACGCATCGCCCAGACAGCAACCGTAGGAAAATCAGCCAAAACCAGACAAGTGGCCAGAAACCGCCTACTCAACCAGAAAATTATAGTATAAAAAACGAGCACAAACGAATAAAGCAGTTCTATATTATACCTCAAACGGAACGTTTTTGCATTCGTAAGCATATCCTGAAAACCTACGTTAAATATTTAAAACTATTCAACATCTGTATTTCACTTATTTTACCAAAATTAGTATTAATATAAGAAACAGAGTTTCGTTTAGAAAGGAGACTCTTCCACCAAGGTTGAAGACCCGCCCGATTACATTTTATTTTAATACATGCCACGTATTTCCCGTGACAAAATTAGTTTATATTTTATTTCAATACTTGCCACGTATTTCCCCATGACAAAAGTATAGATGAAAACCGTTCCGAATATCCTGTCATTAGTAATCATTCAGACTTTATATACTATACGGGATCCAGGATCTACTATTGAGATAAAATATAATGGACAGAGAATGGTATACAAGTAATGCTGGTTATATCTAATCATAGTAATAAAATAGAAGAGTCTCTATTTTCTATATCTAGTAACCCGCTTATAATCGTTGATAGGACCCATGTCTTCGAGGTTAATAAATATTTGCTGTATAGTTTTTAGCTTTTAATTGTAATATTTAATCAAATACGCAAACGTTAAAGCATGCGTGACATAAGAAATATTATGTGTAAAATTATGATATTAAAAATGATGGCAATTCTTTAATAAAGCATTATTGTTGTTATAGTTCGTTGTAATCAAATTAGATTACAAGAAGGAGTATTGAATAGAGTGTATGGTAATTTATATTTTTTTATTACTTGTGTGTTTATACCGGTTTACCAGTCCTGACCTAAACGCTTACATCTACCCATATTCCCTATTCTAATGCCGCTAGAACATAACACCTCAATCACAAAATCCCGTTTTAAAGTTTTAGAAGATGCTTTCGAGGGTCTCCATAAGAACTCATAATTGGATGCACTCTGCAATATATATGGATATTCTTGTGGTTTCAATTGTATGTAGCAGCTATACCATCCCATTGTATGATGTATTGAATAATCCCAGATTTCGCTTTATATATCAGCCCTAATTTATGCACAAGTGTGTCGTAGTTTCTCTGCTCTCCGGTGTCGATCTTTTTTAAATTATCTTAACTAGTCATTCAACATTCTATTAATATTGTTCAATTTTTCGTCTTGTCGAAAATAAATATACATGTTTATTCTACTGCATCCTAACCCTGTATTGACACATGCATGTACATGTAAAGAATTTTTCGTTTCCTTAACAGAGTGACTTTGTGTATACCTTTGATGATTTGTGATTCTATGTCAGAAATAACTGTAGCTGCATTCGGCGATTTTATTATGTCTTATAGACAATAAAAATTGGCCATTCTGTTGCAACTTGTAGTCAGGTGTTGTAAACAGAGTTTTTTTGGCCCCTACATTGCGATACTTGACATGTATCGCCTAGAATCAGGTTTCTGGCATGTAAAAAGTAGAGTATTCCGACTGCCTTCTAGCATTTATTGCCCTTCAGTGGTCACAGTACTGACTAATAGCACGAAGTAGCTGAGTTACATTTATAGCTATATAACACTTGGTGATATATCTAGTTTCTTACATTACTGTGCACAAAATTTTATGCAAGTGTAATAAAATTTAATCTAATTACAAATATTCTTTTTTTTTCGCAATATTTCAAATTGATTTTGATTACAAAGTCAGCAGTAATAGGTTAAATGCCATGTCAATCATTGGAACTGGAATAAACGTAATAATACGATTTAATTCAAGCATGGCTGTCAATGTGATAAGGCTCGGTATTCAAATTTTTCATATTATTATTAGAATTTTAGTATGTTACACAAAAAATATTCTTACAAAGAGAATATTGGTTTTAGAAGTTTATTAAGCACGTTTTAAACTTTATATATTTCAAAAATAAAAGCTTACTCTAAACTTTTTGTTTAATCGTTAAATCCGAAAATAGCAAGTATACGTTTGAAATTACAGTTATTCCAAAATTGTTTTTTTTTTTGTTATAACAATACCTGTTTATCATAACTTTATATACCAGAATAAATAGATGAATATCTCTACATTGCCAATGTTTTATTAAAAATTATAAATCAAGCCTTCAACAGGCCTGTTATATTACACGGGCTTGGTACAGCACGATTATAAGGACAAAAACCTTTGTATTTGACAGTAATTTAACAGTATCATGTAGTTTGCTGTCTAAAAATATACTGCTGGGTACACTGTGGTAAACTAAGGTTAATTTATGTTTAGTTTATTTATTTTGTGTTAAACATACATGAGTATTTTGAATATGAATGGTGTTGATTAGTTAAGACTACGTAAAAATAATTACTTCTCAAGAACTTTTTAGAGCGTAACCCCGCTATCTGCGTTGATTATAAGTCTCCCACAACACGGTTTCGTTTAACACGGTTCTTTGTAGGAACCTATCTACCGTGTTATAGGAAGGTTATCTATTATTAAAAAATGTAAATACTTTTTTTATTTTACAAGTTGCAGGTATCTGAAAATTTAAAGCACCAACCACGAGAAAGATGCACAGTTTTTGGTGCACTCTGGATAAACTACGATGATTAGCACTAGAGCTACCGAGAGCCGTCATTT